>NC_056737.1:786019455-786111955 GCF_019279795.1 Protopterus annectens | reverse complement strand
TACCGTCTGTGCTTCCGTCCTTGAGTATGGCCATCACATAGCCTCTGACACCAGAATCTAAACAGCATATACAGACCTTAGTGGCCCAGGCTTCTCACATAGCCAGTCACAGTATTAAATGTACCTGTGATGTTGTGCATGCTTTCACCATGCAACTGCTACTGATTCAGTCATCAGAAGATACGCCTGTCTGCGAGGTCACCTTATTCCTGGATACTTTTTGACTTTCCTCTGGATAATTGCTTTCTGTTTGACTTACAAGCATGACAGTCCTTTGAAAGCATTACAGTAACAAGCCAAAACAATGGAAGTCTGACATCAGATTCTTCTTTCTACAGATTTTGGGTACCATAGAAATTGTCCAGCAAAACCTGCTTCCTTTGTCAAGAGAGACTCCAGGCCCTCTCATAAGTGAATGAAGACACTTGGAAAAAGATTCCCAGATAAACCTCAGAGGGATACTCCCATTGGAGAGGCCTCATTTTGGTAGCTGGCCCCTGTGACTGTCTTCCTTCTCTCTCTCCCTTTCCAAACCCCCCCCCCCCCAAGAAGTTCTCTCTCTCCCATTCTGCAAAACGGTGACCTTGGACAAATGGGTCCCGAATGTTATCAAGGAGGGCTACACTATGACTTGGGGAAAGTATTCCCTCTCTGGGGGAAGTGCCTCTTCCTCCTCGGAACCAGATTTCACCATCTGGACCCTGTCACCCAAGATTTGCTAGCACAGGAAATCATAGAGGAGGTCCCCTTAACCTTCTTATGAAAAAGTTTTTATTCAGGAATCTTTCTTGTCCCAAAGAAGGAGGGCCAATGGAGAGCCATTCTGGACCTGTCTCAACTAAACACTTTCCTAAAACTGCCTACCTTCAAAAATGCTTTCTTTGCACACTTTTCTTCCCTTCCCTTCCCTTCCCTTCCCTCATCCATAGGCTTTGCTGATATCACTAGATTTAAAGTATGCCTGTCTGCACACTCCCATCTGTCCTTCCTGCAGAAAAAAAAATCAGATTCCTTACTGGATCATCATATTTTCAGTTTACTACTTTGCCCTTTGGTCTGTATACAGCTGCAAGGGTTTTAACAAAGTTCTTAACTCCTGTGGTGGCCTTTTGCCACACTCATGACATACAAATCTCTCTTCTGGATGACTTTCTAATCCAGGCACTGGCCAAGGACATCCTCCTTGAGCGTCTTCATTACATTGTACATCTCTTGACCGTTTTGGGATTCACATTTTTCAAACAAATCTCAGCTGAATCCTACGTAGGATTTGACCTTTCTGGGCTGCAGACTGGACACCTCCAACATGCATGCCTTTATACCTCAGGAAAAAATCACTACTCTAACCAGGTGCTTCAGGAGCTCTCCTCTGAGACTCTACTCGCTGCATGGCTTGAGATACTCAGGGCTCTGGGATTTATGGCTCTCACAATTCCTATGCTCCCCTTCACCAGACTACACATGAAGAAAATAGTGTTATCTAAAATTGGTGTGGTCCCAATACTCACACCCTGTCTATGCTTTCATCCCCTTCTGCTGTGCATCAAGAAGGAACTTTGCTGGTGGAGCAGTCGGGTCACTGTCAACCCAGGCATTCTGTTCTCTCCAGCCCCACACAACCAAGTCTGTTTACATATGCCTTGTATAGGGCATGGGGGGCTTGGACAGGAGCCCACAAAGCTCATGGAGTGTGGCCTGCTCACCCAGTAAAAGAACACATTAACCTAAAAGAAGGGAGAGCACTTCAACATGCCCTGCAGACCTTCTCGCATCTCTGTAAGACAGGCATTCTAGCAGTATAGACAGCACAACAGTGATGTGGTACATAAATAAGCAGGGGGGGGGGGCGCAAGATCCTACCCCAAATGCAGGCTGGCAGGGGAGTCCTAGCATTTTGCTTCTCACATGAATCTTACTCTCACTGCTGTGTATATTCCCTTTCAGAATAACATGGTGGCATACTTTTTAGAGACATGGAGGACCCTCATGAATGGTCTTTGAAAACAAAGATCTTCAAAACTATCACCCTTTCATGGCTAACACCACAGATAGACATCTTTGCTTCCCCACATCACCACCAGCATCCTTTTTTTTTTTTGCACAAGGAACTTGTCTCCACTAGCCTGGGAGACAGATTCCTTCTCCTTCCAGTGGACCGCGATGCTCCTGTATGCATACCCTCCTCTGCCTCTGCTTCCAAGACTCCTGCTCAGGGTCCAGAAGGAATCTCCAAAGTTTCTGTTTCTGGCCAAGACAACATCGGTTCCTCTTCCTGTTTCATCTGTCAAAGGGAAATTCCCGGCGACTGTCTCTACAACCAGACCTTATCACTGAACAGAAAGAGCATCTCCTTCATCCTAATTTGACCTCCCTCAGTCGCACTCTTTGAATGATAGGATTCTAATTCCTGAAAGACATGCTTCCTCTAAAGAGGTGGGTTTGGGTTCTGCAAGAAACCAGGAAACCCAGTACCAGAAAATCATACACGAGCAAGTAGAAAAGAATCTACACTTGGTGCCCTAAGCACAAGATGCAACCCCTTTTATCAGATATTCCAGTGGTGATTCAGTATCTCTGTGAGCTACTACATTCTGGTTTGACATATTCTTTTATTAAAGCTAGCTTATTAGCTACCATTGCATGCTTACCTTTGGAGCCCCCACACATGTCTAGGACAGAGGTCAAACTTTTTTTGAGAGGGGTTTTGCACCATAAACGTCCAAGGAAGCCCATTATTCTGCCATTGGACCTTTAACTTTGTGTTGGAAAATCTTACTTTGCCCCTTTTGAGCTAAAAGATTCTGCCATCCTCAAATTCTGCACATGGAAAACCGTGCTACTTCTGGCCCTCACCATAACTCGTCAGCACTTCACACTGTCATGACCATTTCTCCTTTTCTCATCTTCATTCCTGCCTAAAGTAGTTAGAGTTGACCCAAACAGCCCTCCGCCTACCAACCTTCTTTCGTAATCCCCAAAATATGGGAGAATGAATACAGAGACTCCAGACATGTACAGGCAATTGAAGATGTTCTTCATCCCACATTGCTGCAGTCCTAACACTTGGGTAGTCCTCTGTCCCAGTCGGCCCGAATACCAAAGTATATGGCTGACGTCGGTCAAGGCGCATTAGTCTGACGTCAGGACGTCAGGGTACAAATGCGCATGACCGACGTCATATCCTCAGTCTTTTTTGCCGCATGGTCCGATGCAGAAGCAGTTTTGCGAGTGCAGGTTGGCGTTCTGAAATTTTCTGAAGTCGGAGTTTCAGACCGAATCAAAGTTGGCTAAGTACCCCGTTGGGGAATATTTTGTTTTTTTCTTGCCTCAGTATTTAACCGGATGTCAGAAAAAGTGAATAACTGTATTTCTTGTGGGAAACAGATACCTCATAGGGATTACCATACCTTGTGTATACCTTGTTTAGGGCCTGAGCACGACGTTGTTGGATGTCGCTCTTGTGCTAGATTTAACAAACGCACTATTAAGAGAAGATTAGACTGTGCCAGGTTAGTTTTTGGGAAGCGTTGTAATTATAAAATGCCGTTGGATGCTCCGACGCCCGCTTCCAAAAAGCGCAAGGACAAAGCAGCAAAGCCTAGGTTGGAAGAACCGTCAGTCCCGGACGTCGGTTCTTTAGAAGGCTCAGTGGAGCCGGAGGTTCTGCCAGAAGTTTCTTTGGAGTCTCAGGGAGAGACTTTACTGTTACAAGATGTGTCCTCTCAGGAAGTAGGCCAGGCTGAAGGGGCTTCTCAGGTGGCTGTTCTCCCCTCCCTTCCTAAGGTGGTTAGGCCCTCCCCTTCTGTTTCCAAGGCTTCTTTGAGAGGCAGGCCAGGTTTAACTTCAGTGGGGGCCTCTCCTAGTTCTTCAGGATCTTTGCCTAAGAAACATATGCTTAAAATGGCAGAAGATTTAATTACTATGATTAGAGGTTCTATGCCCCCTCCTGATAAGAGGCCTAGGGTGGAACCTGAGCTTGAGAGTTTTGAGCAGTGTTCGGAGGCTTCTGAGTCTTCGGCTGAAGACTTGCAGGAGTTCCCTCCTTATTCTGATTCTGATGTGGATGATTCTACTCCTTCGGCTTCTCCTCCTGAGGATTTTTCTTTTTCAGAGACTCTTCATTCCATGAGGGAGCATTTTAAATGGGAAGGTCAAGATTTCTCTGATTCCAGGAAGAGGCTTAGGGAATTTTGTTTTACCCCAGCATAGGCCTTTAGCTATACCTCCTGTTCTGGATGTGGTGGAAGATGTTTTGCAGAGGCTTCCCTGAACCCTGATTCTTTGCCTCCTGCCCCAGTTAAACCAGATAGGTATTATAGGGTGCCTGAAGCTCATAAGTATCTTTTAAGAGTCCTAGGGCAGACCCAGAAACTGTTTCTCAGGGGCCTAAAGGTGTTAAGGCTTCTGTTGTTAAAAATCCTGTTCCTCCTGATAAAGAGGCAAGGGCTTTGGATAGATGGGGAAAGAAGGTGTATACTTCTTCCACTTTAGCCATGAGGGCTTTGAATTGCCAGTTCCACATGTTAAAATATCAAAATTATCTCCTTTCACAATTGAAGTCTAAGGTGGATGCTCTGGCGGAAGGTATTGAGTGTAAAGAGTTGCAGGATTTAGTTCATGTGTCTGAACAGGTGGGTAAGCATTCCTTGCAATGTGGTTTTGATGCTGTGCAGGCCTCTTGAGGGTGGCTGCCACTGGTTCTGTTCTTCGAGGCACGCCTGGCTGAGGGATCAGAATTTAGCTGAGCATGTTAAGACAAGGATTTTGGATGCTCCGTTACAGTCTGACGTGTTGTTTGGTTCGCCTGTGGAAGCAGTTTTAAAGAAAATGGAGGACAAGGCTAAGTCTATGCAGACTGTTAAAGATTTTTTGCAGGTTCAGCCTCCGAAGTTTAGTAGAAATTGGCCTACTAAGGGATGGACATATCCTGCTTATGATTCCCAGTCTAGGGGTAGGTCTAGACGTGGTAGGGGCAGAGCTCAAGGTTCTTTTAGGCCTAGAACAGGGAGTTCACCTGCTCAGTCTTCTGGTGAGGGCAGGGGTCAGTCCTTTCGTAAACAGACCCAATGACCTGCCTTTTCAGCTGCCAGTGCTTTCTCGTCTGGCAGCACCTTTGGGAGGAAGGCTGGCACTTTTCAAAGAAAATTGGAGTTTAATTACCCAAGACAGATGGGTATTTGATATCATTCACCACGGTTACAGGTTTTATTTCCATACCTTGCCTCCTTTCAAAGGCATGCCAGACATTCCTCCTCTACAAAGAAAAGAGGCTCACAAGCAAATTTCTCTGTTACTCCAAATAGGGGCCATTCAGCCGGTTCCTGTGCCAGAAAGGGGCCTAGGATTTTATTCTCGCCTGTTCCTAGTACCAAAGAAGGGGAACACGTGGAGACCAATTTTGGATTTATCTATCCTCAACACTTATCTGGACATTCCCAAGTTCAAAATGTTGACGTTACAACAGCTTTTACCTCTGCTGGGCAAAGATCACTGGATGGTAACTTTAGATCTCAAGGAGGCTTACCTTCATGTGCCTATCAGACCAAGTTGCAGGAAGTATCTGCGTTTTCGAGCTGGGAATTCCCATTATCAGTTCTCTGCATTGCCCTTTGGCTTATCTACTGCCCAGAGTATTCACAAAAGTTCTGGCTCCAGTGATAGCTTACTTCAGGCTAAAAGGAATACAAATCTATCCTTACTTGGACGACTGCCTGATTCTGGCTCAAGAAAAGGAAGACCTTTTACAGCATTTGGAATATGTGATAGCAGTGCTAAGATGCCTGGGGTATTCTGTGAGCGAAATAAAGTCCAGTCTAGTACCCTCTCAAGACATGTGCTTTCTGGGTGTGAGACTGAATACAGCAACCCAGATGGCCTTTTTAACCCCGGACAAACAAAAGAATCTTTCCCTTTACTTCCATCAACTATCTCTTCAGTCCGGGCTGACTGCAAGGACAGTCCTTCAAGCCTTAGGGTTCATGGCATCTTGTATTCTGGTGCTTCCCAATGCCAAACTGCATATGAGGAAGCTGCAATGGTATCACAAAGATGTATGGACACAGCACTGCCAGGATTTGGACACTGTCATTCAAATAATACCTTGCATTCAAAAGGAATTTTTGTGGTGGGCTCAGGAATGTCACCTAAACAAGGGACTCTCTGTGACCCGGCCAGAGGCGAGTCAGATTCTAACGACAGATGCCTCAGACATAGCTTGGGAGCTCATCTGAATGGAAAGTGGATACAAGACAAGTGGCCTGCCAGACTACAGCATCTACATATCAACATGAAGGAGATGTTAGCAGTCCAGTTTGCATTAATGGCTTTCAAGGAGTTACTTCTTCCAGGGCAGGTGTTGATTCTAACAGACAACACAACTGTCATGTGGTACATCAACAAACAAGGGGGAACACATTCTTATCCTCTATGCAGGCAAGCAATGATTTTGTGGGAGACTGCGCTCAGCTTGCAACTAACTCTTCAGGCAAGGTTTCTGCCAGGAGCACAGAACTCCTTAGCAGATGTGTTAAGCAGGCAAATCATGGATCCCCACGAGTGGAAACTGGATCTTCATGTATTTCGAAAATTGACAGTGTCATGGGGAACTCCAGACATAGATCTGTTCGCTTCTCCACTAAACCACCAGCTGCCAAAGTTTTGCACAAAAAGGTTTCATCACACAGCTTGGAAAGTGGATGCTCTTTCTTTCAGTTGGAAAAATCTTCATGTGTATGCCTTTCCACCTCTGCCTCTTCTCCCAAAGGTACTCCTAAAGGTCAGACAAGACAAGCCAAGGATGATTTTAATAGCTCCAGATTGGCCTCGGCAACACTGGTACCCATTACTGAGGAGTCTGGTAAGGAAGCCTCCATGGCCTTTACCTTTGATTCCACACCTATTGTCTCAGAGGGACGGTCATCTACTCAATGTCAAGCTTCACTCTCTTCATCTAACAGCCTGGCATATTCTGTTTTGAAACACAGCAGGTCACAGCTTCCTCAACAAGTTTTGAATGTGATTATGGAAGCCAGAAGACCCAGTACAAGGAAAGTGTACGCAGAAAAATGGAAGAGATTTTTATTTTGGAGTACAGCAAAGGATTTGGAGGTTTCTGAGCCTAATTTGAGTGTGGCTCTTCAATATCTTACTGAGTTATTGGACAAAGGGTTGTCTTTCTCTTCCATTAAGATTCATGCTGCAGCAATTTCAGCTCACTATGATTGTGACCCACCATTGTTTTCTCATCCTTTGTTCAAGCAATTTCTTAGAGGGGCAAAGAATATAAGACCCTCACGTAGAGCTCCTACTCCTGCTTGGGATCTCAATTTTGTGTTGGAGAAAGTTACTCTACAACCTTTTGAGCCTGCGGCTACTGCTGAATTGAAATACTTGTCATGGAAGACTGCTTTTTTGTTGGCCATTACTTCTGCAAGAAGGGTTTCTGAATTGCAGGCCCTTATGCCGGTTGAGCGTTTTTTGATTTTCCATAAGGATAGGGTATCATTACGTACTAATCCTTCCTTTATGCCTATGGTGGTTTCTAGTGTGGCTTTAAACCAAACTATTCATTTGCCTACTTGTTATGCAGCTCCCCAAAATAAGGGGAAAAGATTTTGCACACTTTAGATGTACACAGGCAGTTGCGTTATTATTTAAGCAGGACTAAGGATTTTAGGCAGTCTCAGCAGTTGTTTGTTTCTTTTGCTTTGAGTTCTCAGGGCAAGCCTGTGTCAAAACAAACTATTTCTAAGTGGATTGGGTTTTGCATTGCATTTTGTTATTCCCATCATGGCAAGGAGATTCCAGCTGGGATTAGGCCTCATTCCACTAGGGCTACTGCCACTTCAACAGCATTTCTAAGGGGGGTGGCAACTAAGGATATTTTGGAGGCAGCTACTTGGAGTTCAGTGCATACTTTCTCTAAGCATTACCACCTTCCTCTCTACTCTAAATCTAGGGCTGGTTTTGCCACAGCTATTTTGCAGGGCATGTTGACAGCTCCTGCTTCTTTATGATTTGCCAGCCTCCCTTACCTCTGCTTTGGGATTCTACCCAAGTGTTAGGACTGCAGCAATGTGGGATGAAGAACATAGTACAGTTTTGTACCTACCATAAATGTAGATGTTCGAAGATCCACATTGCTGCAGTCCAATTTACCCTCCCTCCTTCCCCTCTGTGTTTAGGGGTGATTGTGTGGGTGGAGTTGTACTTTTGTAAATTTGTATATATTGTACATATATTTGGTACAGGAGTGTTTGGTGTTTTTTGGTTTTGGCCTTATCTTTTTAGGGTCTTCTGACATCTGGGGCAAGAAAAGACTGAGGATATGACGTCTGTCATGCGCATTTGTACCCTGACGTCCTGACGTCAGACTAATGCGCCTTGACCGACGTCAGCCATATACTTTGGTATTTGGGCCGACTGGGACAGCGGACTACCCAAGTGTTAGGACTGCAGCAATGTGGATCTTCGAACATTTACATTTATGGTAGGTACAAAACTGTACTTTTTACTTGGATAAAATTAAAAATGTCAGGAAAACAGATCAGCAGTTTGTCTCCTTCATGGACTCCAAGCTGGGACAACCAGTTTCTAAGCAAACTATTGTAACGTGGATTTCAAAGGCATTCGCCTCCTATTCACACCATGGTAAGACTTTGCCCTCCTGTCCAAAAGCACAATCCATTTGACTAGCGACTTCATCTGGTGCTTTCTACAAAGGTGTGGATACCAGATCCATTTTAGAAGCTACCACTTGGTTCTCTGTCCACACCTTCACTAAACACAAAGACACCTTCTCCAGGTCCAGGATGGCTTTTGCCAGAACACTTCTGTTTGGCCTTTTGTATTCTACTGTCTCTGTTTAGTCTCCCTCCCTGTTTTTCTTTCTACATCTGTGAGAATCACCCATCTGTTATGAATACTGCAACAGTGATGTTAGTCAAGACATAGTATAGTTGTGTTAAGAAATTACCGTAACAGTAGATGTCCTTCTGATCACTTTTGCAGTATTTCTTCCCTCCCGCCTTATCCCCCCTTCTCTACTCTTACTCATAAAAACACAAATATAAACGCATGTTCTACCAGTTTACTTAATCACTCCTGGGGGAGATTCCTCACGTGTTCAAACTATTCCCTTCTTAACTGAGCAGTCCCCTATCTTGGTTGTCTCCAGGCTGCTGGCTTGGAGATAGTCAGCGGATCTTGTGTTTCAGTCTGTCTCCATCTGTATACCTCTACTCAGACAAGCTGAGGTCGCCATCTGGACATAGGCCCTTGGAAGGTAAAGATTTGGTACTCCGTCCGGATGTTAGTGAACGAGAACCCATCTGCAACAGTGATCAGTAAGACACCTACTGTTATAGTAAGTTCTTGCAAACTCTACTTTATTGCTAGCTATAGATCCCCATCTGTGCCTCCCAAAGATCATGGAAATTACCTTAACACAATTGAATAGTTAAATGTCAAACCAAATACATTCTTACCAGGCAATTTCTATTACTTGTGCATTAACTGGCACACACTTACACCTTAAAAAAATGTATGTGCTCAACATTTCATGACTTTATTAATGCCAGTATACTAAAACAATGTGTACAGATACCCACTACAAGATCTAATGTCTTTGACTTGGTTCTTTCTAACCTGGACCCTTCTTTTACCCCACCCTTCATCTCCTCATTCTTGGTTAAGTTTGACCACAAGTCAGTCATCTTCTCTGTTAGGCCTAGTGGTACCACCCCACCACTGAGAAAGACTACCTTTAGGGATTTCACCAGGGCAAATCTACTTCAGCTTGTGGGAGATCTTTGCAAAAGTTCCCAACAAGCCCCTGCAAATGGGCACAACTGAGAGGGCTGCCACATTCACCAATGATGTTTACTAGCATGTAAACAGCTGCATAGAACAGTGAGTTCCCATCCATCTTAAATATAATGGGGTACATTCAGGATTTCTGTGATGGGACACTCGTATTAATAAACTGTATAACCAAAGCAGGAAACCAAGTTGAGCTCATTACAGCCGAGTGACGTCTCCAGGCGTTTCAGCAGTTACACCCTACTGCTCCTCTAGGCGTCAAATATTGCCTGTTCATATTTGCATTAATAATTCCAAAACCATGTTACATACAAGGTATTGGAAAATGTTATCTTGAAGCATACATGATAGCAAACACAATTGTATTGATATATGACCTCTGGCAATGGATATTTGTTAAAAATGTATGGTGATAACTTCAATTTTTAAATGCTGAAGCCACGCCCACTAGGAGTTAAAGGTACACACTCAAAAGAGCTCTACTGGAGGACCACAAGGAAATGTTATCAAGGAAGTTAAGAATCCTATTAGAAAATATAAAGCAGAGCACGGGCTTAAGGTTGCTACAGATACCAAAGGAAGCTAAAGATCTTCCCTCAGTTATGTCAGAAAATTGAAGAAGAATGTCCAGCAAAGCACATCTGTAATGATTTTATATATAACATTTAAGTCCTGGGGATATAGCCAGCATATTAGACAAATTTAGTGCAGTTTTACCCCCCCCCACCCCCCACCTACCCCGCATTATTGCCCCCAGTATCTCTGAAAACTTAGTTTCACTTGAAATCACATTGGGACAAACTTTAAAATCTCCATGAAAGAATAAAAATACTTCCATGGGAACAGACAAGAAGATACCACTTTGCATTTTCATCCATGTCAATTATGCAGCAAGTCTCTTCTTGTACTGCTCATCTTCAGTCTGTCTGTAAAGTTTGTGCTTGATGCCTGTGTGACGATTGGGGAGAGATAGGCGAAGGATGCCAGCCTAGTCAAATAGAATTTGATACATAATTCTGTCAGCTGTATAAATAAATGTAAAATACAGGCTTGTATTTTTAAATGTAAGAAAACACTGTAATTGTCAAAAATGATGTAATTTAGGCGGGCCTGAGAGACATGTTTGTTAGTAATGTTTAAATACTATATGTTGTGTAGTCCAATCTCACCTTCATTTTTACATATAGGTTTGGAGCCGATTTACAAACTCGAAGACTTCCGGTTGGCTCGTGACTAAGTAGGTATCCCATAGTGCACCGGTACAAACCCCAGATCTCGTTTGCCATGTCGCCGAGTTCGGTTGTGCTTCTCTTGGCTCTGGCTAAGTGTTAAAATTCTTCTATTTAAATTTTGTATTACAGTCATTACGGTGCTGTAAGGTGATATTATCTTAGGCAGTAGTGTTGTTTGCCCTTTTTGGTGCATTCTTAGCTTAAACTTGTTAGTTTGGTATCCTGTGTGCCAGTTTAGAGTTCTTGTAGGTGCCGTTGCGCTTTTTTCCCTATCCGGTAGTTTGTGGCGGTTTTCCGCTGATGGTTAACAGGGGCTCCTGTTATTCTATTGTCTTTCTAGACCGTTATTGGCAGCTTAGTTTCCTTTATCTGAGATTGTATTTTTGGGGGGGATCCACTGGTTATTTGCTAAGGGATGGAGTTCCTCCCTTAGTGCGTTAGTTTTTTGTTCTAAAATTGTTACCACACAGAGTTATTTACAGTTTTCTGTGTGTGCATTTTCTGGTCTGTTTAAATTAGAAGACCTAGTTTCTATTCCACCGGGTTAGGCCCGTTTAAGTTAGAGGACCTAGCCCTCATGGTACTTTCTTCTGTAGGGCTAGGCCCGTTTTAGAGGACCTAGTCCTTTTCCCTAATTCTTCTTCTTCCTTTCCTGTGTGTGTGTGTGTATATATAATGTCTAAAGAGAGTAAGGAGAACAAACCTTCGGGTTTTAAGAAGTGCATGAAATGCTCCCAAAAGATGCATTTAACGGATGACCCACAGTAGCTGGATCTACTGTTTAGGGGCCATCCACTCACAGGAATCTGTTCTGCCATGCTTTCTCTCCTCGGGTGTTACAGGAGAGAAGGAACAGGCTTATACTCAAGGGTCTACTAAAACCATCTTTTGAGGAAGTTCTATCCAGTTCTTCGGCTTCCTCCAAGTCTGGCAAATCTAAGTCTTCTAAAAGGCCGTCTCCGGCGCTGGCTGGTGTCTCAGAACTGCCTCCTAAACGATCAGAATTTGCCACCTCGACTCCACTGCCTTCGGAGCCAAAGGAGAGCACTATTGTGGTATCAGAATCAGTTCCAAGTGTTTTGGCGCCGATCTTGGAACCGATGGAATCAGCAATTGAATCTGCTTCTTGGAGCCGGTCTGTGGATTCCCTACCGGATTCCGTGTTACTAAAGTCTTCAGTGCCCCCTAGGTCAAAATCCCCTACTATGTCTTCCAGATCTTCCAGGAGCCTTTCGGAAGAAGATGTGGAGAAGGTAGTGTTGAGACTCCTGAAGTCGTCTGCCTTACCAAAATTATTGTTGGCTGTGACTCAGTTGGCTCCGGAGCCACTCGATCCAGCTTTGCCCTTGTCTGCTATTCCTCTTCCGAGCCATTTTGGCCCTTCGGAGCCGGAGTGCTTGGTGCCACCAGAGGTACTATCGGTTCCAGCTCCCTTTGTCGCTGCTTTGGAACCGGGTTCGGCTCTGACATGCTCAGTACCATCCGTTGTGTCCTGGAGCTGAAGCTCTCTTGTCAGCACTGACAGGGAGGGTTGGAATCTATCTTCAGTTCCAAGCTTTTTTCTTGGTGCATTGGCCAGGGTGAGCTCGGACCCTGCATCTATCTCGGAGTCGACGGCTCTGTCTCCGACGTCAACCTTTGTCTCTCTGGAGCCGGAGTGGTCGGCGTTTGAGATGACGAGGAGCGTGCTTTCTCATTCTCCAGCCCCTACCAGTGGTACCAGCACTCTTCCCCCAAGAGCACCCACTTCAGTCTCAGCCCCTACTCTCTCCAGAGACAGCAGAGACCCTCAGCCTCAGGAGCCACTCTTCCGAGGCCTCTCTGGAATGCCCTTTTGAGGAGCCTCCCCAGAAGAGGCTATGTAAGAGGAAGCATGTTGACTCCCATGATGAGTCCTTGACATCGGCCACTGAACTTGAGGAGTCGGAAGGTCCCCCAAGTCATTCTCTGATGTCTCCTTCGTGGACATCTTGGAGATTCTGAAGCAGAGGTGCGACTGGCCCACTGTCAACCCTTCTGATGAGAAGTTTGTGTACCTGAAGGCTTTCGGGTCTCAACCTTCTGCCTCTTTGGTGTCTCCACCTTTTGACAAACTAATGGATCTGGTTAGTCGAAAGGTGTGGGATACTCCGGATGCCGTGGAGCCAGTCCCCAGGAGACCCAATAAGTTTGTCTGCCCCTGCTGGTAAATAGTTTTTGTCTAAGGGCGTTCCCGTAGATGCCATGGTGGTGGCGGCGGCCACAAAGAAGGAGCTGGCAGAGACTTCTTCCTCTGTTCATCCACTAAGTAAGGATTCTTGACAGATGGACAGATTTGGGAAGCATATCTTTAGTTCAGCAGCATTTACCCTTCGATCGTTGAACTAGCTCATTCACTTCACGAGATTACAGAGGGATCTCCTCAAGGAGTTAGGAGATTCTATACAAGGTGCATTTACTAAGGGAGTCCCTGACAAGATCTCTGCTCAGTTGTCCACCTTAAATTCTATAGTTAACTCCTCCATGTGGCTTTTCTCCTATGCGGCTGATGGAGCGAGTAGAGCAGCGGGTTCAGGAGTTGCCCTGAGGCGTCACTCGTGGATGCGCTTGTGTAATTTTGCGGAACCGTTCAAGTCTACTTTCACCAGCGCCCCATTTGATGGTTCCTCATTGTTTGGTTCCAAGATGGACACACTCACTCGGTGCGAGCAAGAAGGAAAGACTCTTTCTGCCGTGGGAGTACGTTTTACTGTTCCCTCTCAACCATACCCCAAAGGTCAAAGGGGTGGTAAAATGTGGTTCAAAAAGTTCCAGAGGGTTTTTGTGGACACACAGGGTGAATCCGCCTTCAGAGGCAGAGGAGGAGGAGGAAATGGGAGACATCGCCCTAGAGGCAGGGACGGTCTGCAATACCAGCAAGGCCATGATTCCTTTCAGGGACAGCCTTATCAGCGCTCCTGATGTGAGGCCTGACTGCATTTCTCTGGGGCCGGTCGGGGGTCACATTTCTTTGTATCCAGAAGCCTGGCTAAATATCACTCAAGAAAAGTGTGTACAAAGAGTTGTTACCAGAGGCTATATCATACCCTTTTCCCTTCCACCATTTGTTCCCAAGAAGATCCCAGATGTACCACCCTATCATAGGGATCAGGCAACTGTGGAGATCAACAAGTTGCTTTTAAAAAGAGTCATTCAGTCTGTCCCAGCAGACCAGATAGGATCCGAACTTCCTCCAGGTTCTTTAGTACCAAAACAAACCGGAGATTGGAGGCTAATATTGGACCTCTGCAGGTTAAAAGAATCCGTGAAGGACAAGTTTCGGATGGTAACTCTGCAGTCAATACTCCCGTTGTGAGGGAAAGACTATTGGATGTGCTGTCTAGATCTTCAAGACGCCTACTACCATATAAAAATGGACAAGGCATCCAGGAGCCCTGTATGTTTCTGGCTGGGAGCCAGTCATTATCAGTTTCGTGCTTTGCCCTTTGGTCTCACCACAGCCCCCAGGGTGTTCACCAAATGCATGGCAGTAGTGACAGCTCACCTGAGATGTCAAGGATTCCAGGTGTTTCCTTATTTGGATGACTGGCTCCTGACTGCCCCCACCAGGCATCTACTCCTCCAAAACAGAGACACGACTATTCATCTTTGTGCTCAGTTAGGGAGTTCCATAAATTGGGAAAACTCTGCATCATTGCTGTCTCAATCTGTGATTTTTATAGGTGCAGAGGTAGACACAGTGAACATGACTGCTCGTCTCCCTGCCGACAGGGCACAAAACTTAATCTTTCAAATTCAACGTTGTCTTCTGTTACGGAAGGTCAAAGCGAAGTGGGTTCTTCAGCTCCTTGGGACTATGGCATCCACCTTTTTATTAGTACCATTAGCCAGGTTGCACATGAGAATTCTCCAGTGGCTTCTGTCTTCCCAATGGTCCTTCCAATATCTCCAGCTGAGTCATCCTATCTCGGCAGGATTGTCCAAGGCACATGGCAAGAACATGAGGCTCACTTGCATATCAGTATTCTGGAGATGAGGGCGGTGCTCCTGGCGTTGCAAGCACTTCAAGACCTTCTTCCTCTCTGGACTACTGCGATACAATCAGCATGTCTGTAGTTTTGTATATCAACAAACAGGGTGGTACCAGATCTTACCTACTCTGTCGACAGGCCATGCGAGTTTAGAAATAGGCGATTTCTTCCCAGAGCTTTCTGGTTGCAACGCACATTCCAGGGATGACCAACGTGATAGCTGACAAGCTCAGCTGGGCGATCCTACTGCCTCACGAGTAGTCTCTGAAACGGGAAACAACGGAACAGATTTTCTGCAGATGGGGGCAGCTTTGCTGTGACCTCTTTGCCAGCCCAGTCAATACCAAATGCAGCAGCTATTTTTCCCTCATTCCCCCTCCGGGAGAGACACCCAGAGATGCTCTGGCTCACGATTGGCCCATGGGACTTCTGTATGCTTTTCCTTCATTTCCTCTCATTTCCAAAGTGATTCAGAAAGCCAGTCGGCTGGGAAGCAAGTTGATCCTCATTGTTCCTTACTGGCCTCGTCAGGTCTGGTTTACTTTTCTCGAGCCTCTTCTGGACGATCCTTGGATCCTGGACCCAGCTCCAGATCTGTTGACTCACATGTCAGATTCGCTACATCCCTCAATCCACACCCTCAGGTTGACAACGTGGCTGCTCCAGTTCCATCCCAAGTCAGGCTTCATGATGTACCATCCTCAGTATCACATATTCTTATGTGCTCCCATAAACCTTCAGCTAGAAGGCTGTATGGCAGTAAATGGAAAAGATTTTCTATTTGGGCACAGAAAATTAATTTAGATCCCTACACTGCTTCTATCCCTGTGATTTTGAAATTTCTCTCTCCGAGCTTTTTCAACAAGGAGCTGATGCCGCCACTATCCGAGTCCAACTGGCAGCGATTCTCATTTTCACTTAGGGTTTCCAGATAACAATTTAATGTCTCATAAGCTATGAAAGACCTTTTTGAAAGGAATCACACTCTTGAGACCACCACTGCAAGAATCTGTGGCTTCTTGGGATTTAAATTTTGTGTTGTCCAAACTGACTTCTCCACCGTTTGAACCTTCACACTCCTCTTCATTGAAATGTTTGTCTTGGAAGACTTTGTTTTTGGCAGCTATTACATTAGCTAGATGGGTATGGGAGCTGCAAGCCTTGTCCGTTAAGCCACCTTATTTGAGCTTTCACAAGGACAGGGTGTCACTGCATACTAATCCCTCCTTTGTCCCCAAAGTTTGTTCCCTTGCTACCTTAAATCAGTCCATAGAACTCCTAGTTTTCTTCCCTAATCACTGTAATGCAGCTGAATACCGTTTTCATCAGCTGGATGTTCATAGACAACTACGTTTTTATTTCCAGCGGACCAAGGAATTTAGGAAATCAGATCAACTATTCATTTCCTTTTCTGACTCCAGATTGGGCTTGCCATTTTCTAAAGTGACACTGACATCTCATCTCATCTGACATCTCAATGGGAATGCTCCTGCTTCCACCCTACATAATTCCATTTCCTTTAATTCACTCTCTAGCTTAGTTGGCATTACTTTCAACTTCATATCCAAATGTATCTTATATTGAATTGATTTTATTTAGTGTTACAACCCACTGTGACCTGTAATTGTCATTGTAAGTATGTCTACCTGCTGTGATCTATAATTTTTATTGTAACTCTGCAATTCAAATGTAAATGTGTGTAAATTTGTATTTTTTGGAGCTATTCTCCCCAGGACTCCGTTGAAAACGGGTTCTTCTTGGCCCAGTGGACTGTCCTGGTAAACCAACTGCAAGTAAATAAAATAATAGTGTTAGGGTGAGCAGGCAGCATGTCAGCAGAAGAGTATAGAAAGCTGACAAGGAACCAGCTGGTGGAGATGTGCCAGGCTAGGGGTCTGGTGCATGGAAACCTGACTAAAGCAGACCTGATGGCAGCTTTGGTTACAGCTGCATCAGAAAACAGCAGCCCGGAGGACAGATCAGACTGACAGTGGAGGTACAATATCCTCGGAGAATGGACAGCTCAACCTTTCTGCAGTGGTCTTAAAAATCCAGCAGGAGCTAAAGAGACTTGAGTTGGAGGCCAGGCGTAGGGAACTAGAACCGGCCAAGAAAATGAGGAGTCTACAAGCTGAGGAAAATGAGCGGCAGAGGAGGCTTGAGAGGGAAATGGAGTTAATGGGGAAGGGAGTAACTGGACCCCAGAGGCACAAAAGGTCAGTAAATTTCTTCCATAGTTTAAAGAGGGGGGATAATTTTGATAGCTTCATTCATATGTTCGAGCGGGTATGTAAACAGTACGAAGTTGACCAAAGGCTCTGGGTACAGTTCCTGACCCCCTTACTCCATGGTAAAGCTGTAATTTCTTTAGCAAAATTTCATGACATTGACTGTTTTGATTATACTGTTGTAAAAAGACATTTACTAGAATGTTTTAAGCAAACACCTGAAATGTATAGGAAAAAGTTTCGTGAGCATAGACTCAAGGCAGATGAAAATTTATGTGAATATGCTGCTGAACTGAGCACTTATTTTCATAGCTGGGTGAGTGGATGTCAGGTCACCACTTTTGAAGGGCTGGCAGACCTTTTGCTAAGGGAACAAGCACTTAGCACTTTGCCTGAGGACATGAGGATCTAGTTAGCTGATAGATGGTGTGCTACGTCAGAGGAGTTGGGGAAGAAGGGAGACCTATACCTAGCAAGCAGGGCAGCCCTGCACAGGAATGGGACCCCCAGTACTGCTCATGGGACTAAAGGAACCCATGGTGGGCAGCACAGACTGCCCCAACAGAATCCGCCAGTAGCAGGAGAAGCCACTAGTCTAGGTACACGTCCAGGAGCTAGGGTTAAATGTTTTGAATGCAACCAGTGGGGCCATGTGGTATACAGATGTCCACGGAGCCAAGGTGGGGAAACAAAGGTGAGGGAGCCAGTAAGTGGGAAAGACAAAATGCCAACAGTGGTTTATCTTGAGACAACAGGGGTATGGAACTACCATCCTGCAGGTGTCCTGAGAGGGAATAATTTGGATGCGGCAGTACTATGTACTTAGGCAGTTACATGCAGTGAGGCTGGGAGACAAGCATGTAAGTCTAGTAGCCTGGGGGAGACCCAGACAGACTGCACACTTGCAGCCAGGACTGCTGAGGTGGTTACTTCAGGGAGGGAGCTGCTCTGTAGCAGTGAGACTGAAGCTGAGCCACAGCTGCTTGTGGGTACTGATGGTCCCTTGGACCGAGTGACTGCAAAGCTTGAGGTGAGTAGTAGTACCCAGGCAGACAGTGAGGCACCGCTGTCGGAGGATGCCAGAATTCCTGTGGAAGGGGAGCTGGGAAGGGTTACAAGGAGAGATTTGAGACAGGCTCAGCTCTCAGACCCTACATTGCAAGGCCTGAGGCAGGTAGCTAGGGAAGCACCTGATTCTCAAGGGAAGGGGGAATCTGTATACTGGAACAAAGGGTTACTGTACAGAGAGTGGACCCCTGAAGGAGGGCTAGAAGGTGAAGAGAGAGTACAGCAGTTGGTAGTGCCTAGAGCTTACTGTCTGGCGCTTCTAGCCATAGCCCATGATATTCCCTTTGCAGGTTGTATGGGCATAAAACGTACAAAGAGGCATATTATGCAAAACTTCTATTGGCCTGGAATTTCCAGAGATGTAACAGGGTACTGCAGGAACTGTGAGCAGTGCCAAAGGGTAGGCAAGGCAGGAGACAAGGTGAGAGCTCCTTTGATGCCTTTGCCTATGATTGAGGAGCCATTTCAGAGGGTAGCTATAGATATTGTGGGTCCTCTGAGTACCCCAAGTTTTACAGCGAAAAAGTATATCCTAGTGATTGTAGATTATGCTACACGATACCCTGAAGCAGTGGCTTTGTCCACTATTGAGGCCGAGAAGGTGGCAAATGCTTTACTAGAGATTTTCAGCAGGGTAGGTTTCCCAAAGGAAGTACTGTCTGACAGATGTGCCAATTTTATGTCAGACCTGCTGGCTTGTCTGTGGAAGTCCTGTGAGGTGAAGCACTGAAGACCACCCCCTACCATCCCCAGACTAATGGTTTTGTTGAGAGATTAAACTCTACAATCAAGTCCATGTTATGGGCATTAGCAGAACAGTTTTAAGAGGGAGTGGGACAAATATTTGACCCATCTGTTTGCTTACAGAGAGGTTCCCCAGGAATCCACAGGTTTTTCACCCTTTGAGTTGCTGTTTGGGCATAGGGTGAGGGGACCTCTAGATTTAATTTGAGATCAGTGGGAAGGTGAGTGAGAGTCTCACAAGGAGTCTGTTGTGGCACATGTCCTGAACCTCAGGACAAGGCTCAGGGAACTCATGGGCCTGGCCCAGAAGAACCTGGCAGAAGGCCAACAACAGAAAAAGATGTGGCATGACAGGAATGTTCGAGCTAGAGAGTATGCTGTATGGCAGCAGGTGATTTTTCTCATTCCTGTCAGGCACAAGTTGCAAGTAGCTTAGGAGGGACCCTGCAAGGTGTTATGTGATGTTAACTACATGGTGGAAGTGCTAGGCAGACAGCAGGGGCGCAAATTGTACCATGTTAACATGATGAAACCTTACCATGATAGGGAGGCCCTTGTGCTGAGCATTTGCAGTGGATTGCAGGAAGAGTCCAAGATCTTGTGACTGATCTCCTCAGTGAGTCTCGGGCTGACACCTCGGTGGAAGGGGTAGCAATGTCCCAGCAGCTATCTCCTACCCAGGTTCAAGAAATCCAAGCTGTGTTGCTGGAATTTGGGTATGTGTTCACTGGGAAACCAGGGAGCACCCACCTGGTGCAGCACCTGGTGAATACAGGACCCCAAAGGCCTATTAGGCAGGCCCCTTATGGCATGATTGAGAGAGGCAAACAGACTCTGAGGGAAGAGATACAGGATATGTTGGAACTAGGGGTGATTCAAGAGTCCCTGGGCCTCACCAGTGGTGTTGGTGCCAAAGAAGGATGGCAGCACCAGGTTCTGTGTGGATTATAGGAAACTAGTCACACAGAGGCAGATGCTTACCCCATGCCTAGGACAGATGAGGCCCTAGAGCAGCTGGGTGGGGCTAAGTATAGTACAACCATTGATCTTACCAAGGGTTACTGGCAGGTGCCCTTGACTCCCAGTGCTAGAGAGAAGTCAGCCTTTGTGACTCTTTTTGGCTTGTATGAGTTCACAAAGATGCCCTTTGGGATGAAGAATGCCCCAGTGACTTTCCAGAGGCTGGTAGATCATATCTTAGCAGGAAGTTTTGCCCTTGCTTACATGGATGATATTGCTATCTACAGCCATTCCTGGCAAGAGCACTTTCAGCATGTCTGGGAGGTGCTGGGCAGACTACAGAGGGCAGGGTTGACCATTAAGCCAAGCAAATGTCAGGTGGGTATGGCAGAGGTCTCCTACCTAGGACATAGTAGGGAGTGGTAAGATAAAGCCAGAACCAGCCAAAGTGGAAGCTGTTTAGGCATGGCTTGCACCTGTTACCAAAAAGCAGGTGAGGGCATTATTGGGGACAGCAGGGTACTACAGAACGTTCGTTCCCAATTATAGTACCATAGCTGCTCCCCTCACAGACCTGATAAGGAAGAACAGGCCAGATAAGGTAGTGTGGACCCCAGCATGTGAACAGGCATTTCAGAAGCTTAAGGAAGCTTTGGGAGGACCCCTGTGTTAGCCAGTCCAGACTATAGCAGAGACTTTGTTGTGCAGGTGGATGCTTCAAACTATGGGGTGGGGGCTGTACTTAGATTTCTTCAGAGGGAGAAGAGTACCCAGTTGTTTATCTCAGTCATAGGCTCCAACCCAGGGAGGAATGCTATGCAGCGGTAGAAAAGGAATGTCGAGCCATAGTGAGGGCACTACAAAACTTCAGCCTTATCTGTATGGAAGAAAATTCACTGTGATGACAGATCACAACCCTCTAACATGGTTAAATGAAGCCAGTCAGCAAAATGCCAAGTTGCTAAGATGGAGTCTGGGGTTGCAAACGTATGATATGTCAGTGCAGCACCTCAGTGGGAGTAATATGATATGTCAGTGCAGCACCTCAGTGGAAGTAGCAATGCCAATGCAGATGGGCTGTCAAGACAGGAAATGGGGTGAGGGTACACCCAGATAGACCGGACAATCTCAAGCGATGTTTCTCAAGGGGCACTTGAAAAACTTGCTTGAGTTCCCCGGGGTGGAATGGGAGAGATGTGATGACTGGGGACAGATGGGCGAAGGCTGCCAGCCTAGTCAAATAGAATTTGATATGTAATTTTATCAACTGTATAAATAAATGTAAAATACAGGCTTGTGTTTTTAAATGTAAGAAAACATTGTAAAATGTGAACTTCAAGATTGTTGCAACATTGCCATCTGCTTTTAAATACTATTTCTCACAAGAGACTGGAAGCATTTTGACTTTGGACATCTAACTCATCAGCACTCTGCCTTATGCTCATGTAAGTTTTAGCACTGTGATTTCTTGTAGGAATAGTTAAAGCTAGTAAAGATTAATTGGGTATTTTTCTTGGAAATCAGACCTGTCCTACTGTATTATTTTAGGTTTCTGTGTGATCTCTGAACTCTTGGCTATCTCTGTGGTGTAGTAGAGTTTTGTCTTGTGTTTTAATTGTTTATTATTAAATATTTTTAAAACCTTCTACCTGTGGCTGCTTTGTGTAGAGAGAGTACATTGCATATTTATAGAGGTTATTGTAATAGGCCACTCTAAAGTAACACGTACAAGAGAGCAGGCTAGCACGTACGGATGATGCACGAATAAACCAACCATGAATACAAAAGACAAAATCCAGCACCCCGAGTAGGTGAAGCAGAAAACTCATTTATTGTTAACCAAACCAGTTTCAGCACTTAGCTTTCTTCAGTGGTATGGTCAAAATGATTGAACAGTCCCTATTAATACATAATTCAAACGAAAAACATGACATCATTTCCTGTTTAAATAAATTATAAATAAAACAATAATCTAATTCCTGACCACATGATGTAAATAAGATAGAACAGTGGAAAAAAGAGAAATATAACCCACAATAAACCATCATAATTGGAAACTGACATATATTCCAAAATTTTAATGCTGAAAACTTATTGCTAAATAATAATGATAAACATATCAGACCAGTGAAAACTATGTCAAGGTAAGAACAAAAAATGAGAAGGTTTGTAACCATATTAGAATAGTAATGACAGATAGTTTATAACTTGTCGTTAAGGCCTGGTGGAAACAAACCACCCAATTTAATTATCCATTTGTTTAACAGTTTATGCCATCCAGTTTTAAATGCTCTGTGGCCAACAATCTTGTCAATACAAATGAAAGAGAATTGAGCCGTTTTGTGTAGAACAGTATGTTTGTACAGAGCATTAGTAGCACTAGCATTTCTAATGTCTCCTAAATGCTCAGAGATACGAATACACAACTGTCTGGAAGTTTGACCAATGTAAAATGCCCGACATGTACATGTGGCCAAATAGATCACCCAGTCCGTGCTGCAATTGGCAAAATGATTAATGTTGAATATCCTGCCTGTATTCTTGCTAGTGAATTCCTTTGTTGTGAATATATATTTGCAGAAAGAACAGTGACCACAAGGATGACAGCCAGGTAATCTATCTCCTAGTAGAGTAGTCTGGGTCATACAGACATCCTGAGGTGTAATTCTTTTGTAATGTGAGAAATGTGATCCTAAAGTTTTGCCTTTGCGGTAGGAGTAAAGACATCTGTCATCTAACCACTTAGCCAAATGTGTGTTGGTTCACAGTATATTCCAATGATTACTGATTATGTCTTGTAATTGGTAGGTGTTCCTGCCAAAAGTAGTTACTAGTCTAAGTAGCTGAACTGAAGACTGAGCAGTCTTGTCTTTATAGCCCAATAAACTGTCCCTGGATAAGTTGTTGGTCATGCAAGCTGCAGATTGGACATCCATTTTGTTATACCTTCGCTGTATGAATCTGTTAGAAAGATCATTCTGACATAGCTGAAGGTCTATATGAGATGAACATATTCTCTTAATTCTGATAAATTGAGATTTAGGAATGTTTCTTATGATGTGTTTGGGGTGGAGACAAGAGGCATGTAAAAGACTGTTATATTGTGGATATTTTCTATGCATGGTGGTACGAAGAGCGTTATCCACTTCCTTACTTAAGTGGACATCCAAAAAATCAATTTGGTGTGTGTCATGGTTTATTGTTAATCTGACACCCCATTTATTGCTATTCCAATATTCCACAAATTCCATAAGATACTCAATTCCCCCTTTCCAAACCAACCAACAGTCGTCCAGGTACCGTCTCCAAATATCCATTTCCGGCAAATATAGATTGTGTGTTTCATTATATATAATCTGATCTTCCACGTATCCCATAAAGAGATATGCATAGATAGGTGCAAAAGAAGCACCCATCGCCATGCCCTGAATTTGCCAGTAACATTGGTCTTGAAAATAGAACACGTTCTTGGTTAGAACGTGTTCAGCCATACAGATAAGTAAGGTGTTAAATCCCGAACTATAGAGGTTGGTCATAAGCAGCCAATATTCCAATGCCATTAGACCTGCCCAATGTGGTATACTGGTATATAATGATGTGACATCTAGAGTACACATAATCCAATTAGCTTCCAGTTGAGATTCAGAAACCATCTGAAGGAATTCAGTAGTATCCTGCAGTCTCGCCGCACATGTAACAACAAGGGCTTTAGATATTGAGTCAGGAAAACTGATAAAGGTTCCATCAGTGATCCAATGCCTGAAACAATAGGTCTACCAGGAGGTGTAGAAAGGGATTTATGAATTTTGGGCAAAAGATACAAATATTGTTTGACTGGATCCTGAACACGAAGGTGAAATTTTGTTTTTGCACTGATAATGCCCTCTTCCACAGCTAGCTGTAAGAAATTATCTATTTCCTGTTTGAATATGGGCTTAGGGTCAATGGGCATATGTAAATAATGCTGAGTATTTGACACTTGTCTTCTTCCTTCAGCCCAGTAATAACTGGAATTCATAACCACAATGGCCCCACCCTCGTCAGCAGGAAGAATAGTGATAATCTGTATTATTTCTAAGATTGGTGAGGGCCTGTTGTTCCTGAGCATTTAGATTGTTTCGGATGGTGTTTCCTGTGCCCAACTGGTGGTGTAGATCTTTGAGAACAGCAGATCCTCTGCCAAGGGTGGCCCAACATCCACACAGTATACCAAAGCCTTTAAGTTGCTTAAGGAATGCTGGACATCACACGTAAACTCTGTGTATACAGCATAGGGCATAAAGGTGACGTCCGGATGGATCATCCTCAGAACTTCTTTGCTGCCAGTGCGAACACCATCTTTTGATTGTTTGTCTCAACGCACACTTTGCTTGCTGGTTCACCTAGCCATTTTCAGATAAGTGCCCTACCGGTGTTTTTGCTCTCCTCTCTTTTCCTTTTGTTTTGTTGCTTGTGGGGTTCAAGTCATCCAAAAAGGGCAAATGCCAGTGAGGGAGACAGATTTCCCATTAAAGATTGTCATGAGCAGTGCTTACTTTGTCTTGGCGCTTCCCATGACTATATGACCTGTTCCATTTCTCAACGACTCTGCATAGTTGGTTTTCCTGTTTGGCCTTGTATTCAGAGAACCAGCGTCTTAAGCTTTTAGCAGAAAATGCTATGGAATGAACTTCCCGCAGATGGTCCGCCATCAGTGAAGAAAGAGAACAAGAAATCTAGGTCCGATTCTTCTGCTGTACCACCTCCGCCAGATGTCTCTCCCATGGCTAGTGAAAGCCCAGAGGATCGCCCAGCTTCATCACTGGAGTCCGCTGCTGTGACCACTTCAGAGGCCAGCGTGGATCTGACCTCACGCACATCCCTAGAGGCCTTGCAAGACGTCTGCTTTAGATGTTTAGGGGAACTGTGGCTGATTACCTAAGGGCTTATGGGTGGTTCTCAGATTTTAGTTAGGGAGAAAATACCGATTACAATTGTAGAATGCAGTCTGTGGTGTGAACCTTCTAAATTTTGTAAGGCGGACGTTCTGTTGCAAATGAGGGGGGGGGGTTCTCCTGCTCCTAAGAACCCTTAGAGTGAATGGCAACATTTCACTCTGTGGTTGTTTAATGCCTTTATAAAACTTCCCCAAGGAGTTTCTGTTCCTGCTCCATCTTGGTCCTCTACTGCCGTCAGAAGGCCTAGGGAACAGGATTCCTCTGAGGAGGAAAGGGATTCGGATGAGGAATCTCTTGCTCATTCTTCCCAGATTTCTTTTCCCTTAGACTATAGTTCTGAGGATGAGGATTCCACTAGTCCTGACGCACTCCTTTTGAAGAGATTTATTTTGGGGAGACAATTTCAGGAATGATATTTTTTTTTAAGTGGGATTGTGCCCAGGTTTCTGAAGTTTAGAAAAGGTAGTATGATCTTCTACAGCTGGACTCTCCTAGAACTTTTGCTGTTCCTCTTGTTTTGGCTGTTTTGTTGGATATCTTTTCTACTGCATCTCCGGCACCAGACTCCCTGTTCCCTGCCCCCCAAAATACTCAGGTTTTACAGGGTGCCCGATTGCAAATTTCTCTATAAATGTCCTTCTGCGGACCCCTCTTTGGTGTCTGTCTCATCTGACAAGCCATCTCATTTACTGCCTTCTACGAAGTTACTTCCTTCTGATAAAAGACAGCAGAACTATGGAAAGGCTAGGTAAGAAGGTTTATACCTCAGTTACTCTTGCTTTTAGAGCAGTCAATTATCAGACCCATATGTCAAGATATGTTTTGGCTCTTCTTTCTCAGGCCTGTCAGGTAATTTCTGACCTTCCTGTTTGAGGGTAAGATTTATGTTCTCTTGCTTGTTAGGGGCGACTTCTCAGCTGGTTCGCCATTCTATTAAGTGCAGTTATAATACGGATGCTTCTTCTAGAGCTGCTGCTTTTGGTTCTGTGACAAGGTATTCCTGGCTTCAGCTTCAACTCTTGCCTGAAGATATTAAGTCTAAGTTGATGGATGTTCCTCTGGATGATAAACACGTATTTGGTGCAGCTGCTGCTGATGTAAGTCTCTTCAGGACAAGAGCAAGGCTTTGCAGGAACTGAAACATGGTTTTGTCTCTCCTGTGTCTACGTTTCAAAGGAATTACCCTAATAAGTCAGCCTTTGTTCATAGGCAGTCTCATCCTCCTCCCAAGGGTAAAAAGGGTGGGAAAGGGCTCCTCCCGCTAAAGCTACCCAGACTCCTTAGACACAGAAACCTCCTTCTCTTGACTAACCAGCTGCTGTCTGACTATCCCGTTCTCAGCCACATTCCTATTTCTCGTCATCTTTCCCTATCCTTTTTAGTTTTGTTAAAGATTACTCAAGATTCCTGGGTTTTATCCATTATCCACCTGGGATAATACATGGTCTGGAAATCTCTTCCCCCTTTAATGGGCATTCCTCAGCCCCATCTGGAACAATTGACATTTTTTTCCAGGGATGCTTCAGGATCTGTTGTCTCCGGGAACTATTCAGACAGGTCTAGCTTCTCAAAGGGGGAATGGTTTTATTCCAAAATGTTCTTGGTCATCCAGAAAAGAAGGCACTTGGAAGCCCATTCTGGATCTCCGCCACTAAAGCACCTTTCTGAGGGTGCCTTCATTTTACATGATGTCCTTCATGGATGCATCTGCAGTCATAACAAGTGGGTTGTCCTGTCGTCAGGCAGCCCTGCAGTCGGCCGGATTCCAAAGTCCGGGTCCGGCTTCGGCTGATGTCGCACTTCACCCGACGTCATCTCTGTTGGTCTTCGGGTATATAAGCATCAGCCGACGCCATTTTCCCCAGTCTTTCTTGCCGCGTGGCGCCCGAAGCAGAAGCTGTTCGCAAGTGCCGGTCGGTCGGATCCAGAGATTACTTCTACCGAATACTACTTCGAAGACTTCTAAAGCTAAGTACCCCGTTGGGGACTCTTTCTTGCCTCAGCCGATGTCAGAAAAAGTTAACAATTGTTTAACCTGTGGGAAACAAATACCTCATAAAGATTTCCACTCTTACTGTCTGCCTTGTTTAGGCCCAGCCCACGACGTAGCAGCCTGTTTCGCCTGTGCCTCTTTCAACCGACGAACGCTTAGGCGTCGGTCGGAGTTTGCAGAACAGTTTTTCGGTTCTGATTTTGCGTACATTATGCCGTCGGATCCTCCGACTACCCAATCTACTAAAAACGCAAAGATAAAGACCGACACTCGCGGTCCGCGGTTTCGGCGAAACCACGGTAAAGCAAACAGCGAGTGTCTCGGTTTCGGCGAAACCGAGAAAACTGATCAAAGTACAGCTGAACCTATTCTTACAACTGAGGCCCCTGCTACAACTCTTGAATCGACCTCAGAACTTTTACCCACTACGGTGGTTGACTTATCAGACACCATCCCTTGGATGTCTCTACCCCAGCACGTGGTGCTGCTAGGCCTCCAGCAGCCATGTCCATTAAGGCCTTCGCCAGGGCTAAAGCAGCCAAAACTACTAAAACAGTGCCTGTTAAACCCCCACATCCAGGCCCTCTTCTAGCTCTCAAATGCTTTCTTTGGCAGAAGATTTAATTTCTTTAATTAGGGATCTCAATCTCACCCAGACAGGGCCTCTCAGCCCCAGAGAAGAGACCTAGGGCAGAGCCCCTGAGCCAGTGTCTTCTGATGATTCTGCTGATGAATCAGACATAACTGACCAGCCAGAGGCTCCCTTCTCCAATTTTGAAGATTCTGATGCTGAAGAATCCATTCCAGCTGCTTCCCCACCAGAAGAATTCTCCTTTGGGGAAACCTTGCATGCCATGCGAGAACAGTTCCAATGGCAGCAACAGGATTTTTCAGACTCCAGAAAAGACTTAGGACCTTTCTGCACCTCCCACAGCACAGGCCCTTAGCTATACCTCCTGTTCTCTCTGTGGTGGATGATGCTTTCAATGATGTTTGCTCCGCTCCAGATTCTTTACCCCAGCCCCTGCCAAACCAGACAGATTTTACAGGGTGCCAGATACTCATCACCACCTTTACAAGGCCCCACTTGCAGACCCAGAAACTATATCCCAGGGTCCCAAGGCAGTAGCAGCGACCATAGCTAAAACCCTATTCCTTCTGAAAGGGAAGCAAGGTCATTAGACAGATGGGGTAAAAGGTCTACACTTCAGCTACTCTCTCAGCTAGAGCTTTAAACTGTCAGTTTCACATGATACAATACCAAGAGTTTATGCTCGATCAGTTAACTAAAAACTAACCACAGATGAATCTCTTGATAAGAAATATGTATTAGAGATGGTAAATAACATACAACAGGTTAGCAACCATTCCTTAAAATGTGGCTATGATGCACTGGAGGCTTCATTTAGATCAGCCATGACAGGCACAGTGATAAGAAGGCATGCATGGCTAAAGGAACAAGTTTTACGGATCATGTTAAAGCTAAGTTGCTAGATGCTCCTATGGACAAGACAAGTTTGTTTGGTACACCTGCCCAGCAGGTTATGAAGAAAATGGAAGAGAAGGCAAAATCTGTTCAAACTGTTAAAGATTTCTTGCAGGTTCAACCCCAAGGTTTAGCAGGAACTGGCCTGCCAAAATTGGTCCTTTCCTGACTCCACAAAATTTCAAAGGGCAGGAATAGGCGTCCCAGAGGCAGAAACCAATCCAGAGGAGGTGCCTACAGAGGGCGACAGTGGCAAGGTAACAACAGAGGCACAGACACAGCCACTGCCACTACATCAGCACAACCACAGTGACTTAATCATAAATCCGCCTACCAGGGAACAAATAGCAGCTCCTCTAGGCGGAAAGTTAACCTTATTTTCAAAGAACTGGCACTACATAACAAAAGACAAGTGGATTTTACAAACCATAGATCAAGGTTACGGTTTCACTTCCACACTTTACCAGTCAAAGAGGAATGCCAAATCTACCTCCAAATCAAAAAACAGAGGCTCTACGCCAGATAATGGAGTTAGCAAACATGAGAGCTGTGGAAACAGTGCCAACAGCAGAACAAGGAAAGGGTTCTATTCCAGACTATTCCTAGTTCCAAGAAAGGAAAAAAGTTGGAGGCCAATTCTCGACCTGTCCACCTTAAATACATACATCATTGTCCCAAAATTCAAAATGCTGACCCTACAGCAACTTCTTCCCATGCTGGGCAAGGAGTCTTGGCTGGTAACTCTAGATCTCAAGGAGGCATGCCTGCGTCCCCATTCGACCAATCTGCAGAAGATACCTCAGATTTCTTGCAGGATCAGAGCACTATCAATTCTCAGCATTGCCCTTTGGCTTATCTACTGCGCCCAGAGTATTCACAAAATGCCTGGCATCAGTAATCGCCCATTGCAGACTACAGGGAATTCAAATTTACCCATACCTGGACGACTGCCTGCTACAAGGGGACAACAAAAGCAAGCTGACAACGGATTTACAAAGGGTCATTTACTTGCTACAAGGACTGGGATACACAGTCAATTTACAAAAGTCAAGGCTGATACCATCCCAAACAAGGACATTCTTGGGCTGAATTGGACACAGTACAGCAAATGGCATTCCTGACTACAGAAAAACTAAAAGAACTTCCTCTTTACTTCTTGGCACTAACAAAACTGAACAAGTTAACAGCAAGAAAAGTTCTGCAGGCCTTGGGCTTCATGGCATCATGCATAATCTTGGTCCCATTTGCCAGACTACATATGAGGAAACTACAGTGGTACCTAAAGAATTTATGGTCCCAACACAGACACAGTCTAGAAACAGAAATCCCACTAATTCCATGCTTAAAACAGGAGTTCCTATGGTGGGCTCAGGCATGCCAGTCAAACCCAGGCCTACCCTTTCGCAGATGTCAACCAAGCCAGACCATCACAACAGACGCTTCAGACCTAGGATGCGGGGCCCACATGCTGGACAAATGCGTGCAAGGATTGTGGACACAGGATCAACTTCACCTGCACATCAATCTAAAAGAAATGCTGGCAGTAAAACTGGCAATCCAAAAGTTCAAACCATTTCTCAAAGAGGGCCAGTTGATAAGGACAGACAACACCACAGTCATGTGGTACATCAACAAACAGGGAGGCACTCATTCATACCCCTATGCAGAATGACCTTGGAGCTGTGGACCCTGGCACTCAGCTACAACATTCAGTTACAGGCAATATTTGTACCGGGAAAGACAATACTCTAGCAGACATATTAAGCAGAACCACTTGGATGCCCACGAATGGAAGCTGCACCGGACATCTTCAAGACCATCTCAAAGAAATGGGGAATGCCACAGATAGACCTATTCGCATCACCTCTCAATCACCAGCTCAAAAAAATTCTGCACAAGGACATTCCACCCACTAGCATGGAAAGTGGACTCGCTCTCCATCAACTGGAAAGGCCTAACAGCATATGCATTCCCACCTCTTCCTTTGATACACAAGGTACTACTAAAAATCAAGGAAGAACGTCCAAAGATAATCCTGATAGCTCCAAACTGGCCAAGACAACACTGGTACCCACTACTGAAGAGCATGTCTCGGAACAATATGTGGCCAATACCCCTGATGCCTTTGATGTTAACTCAGAACAACTACAGCATCATACATCCAAACCTAAAAACGCTGCAACTGACTGCATGGAACATCACATAGCAGCAGCTAATCCAGAACTTTCACAAAGAGTTAAAGACATTATTCTTGAAGCGCGCAGACCTTCAACAAGAAGGAACTATGCTGGAAAATGGAAAAGGTTTGTCATTTGGAGTACGGAAAGAGGAAAAGAGGTGTTAAACATAGATATGCCTAACATTCTGGAGTATCTGGCCGAACTTCTTCATTCAGGCCTGTCCTACTCCTCCATCAAGATACATGCATCAGCTATTTCAGCAGAATACAGCTTTGATCCACCTGTTTTTTCGCACCCTTTGCTCAGGCAGTTCCTCAGAGGAATCAAGAATGTAAAACCTCCAAGGAAACCACCATTACCAGCTTGGGATTTAAACTTTGTGCTAGAAAAGTTGACACTATCACCCTTTGAACCAGCAGCAACAGCTGACCTACAACACCTGTCATGGAAAACTGCTTTCCTGCTAGCAATTACTTCAGCAAGGAGGGTTTCAGAACTTCAGGCCTTAATGGCAGTGCAACCCTTCCTAATCTTCCACCAAGATAGAGTGTCCATGAGGACTAATCCTACATTTATGCCCAAGGTGGTATCCAGAGTGTCTTTAAACCAGGCAATCCACCTACCTACCTTCTTTCCCAACCCACAAAACAGAGGGGAAAGAATACTGCATACCTTGGATGTACATAGACAGCTACGCTACTACTTGGACAGAACAAAAATAGCAGAAAGACTGACCAACTTTTGTAGCCTATGCAACAGGAAGGGAAGGAAAAGCTATTTCCAAACAGACAATCTCCAAATGGATAGGAAATTGCATACGATACTGTTACTCCTTCCATGGAAAACCAATTCCACAAAACATAAGACCTCATTCTACAAGGGCAACAGCCACTACCACAGCCTTCTTACGAGGAGTGGCAACCAAAGACATTATTGAGGCGGCTACTTGGACCTCCGTGCATACATTTGCCAAGCATTATAATTTGCCTCTATATTCCAGATCCCGAGCAGGGTTTGCCACTGCTGTACTGCAAGGGATCCTAAACACACCATAATCTACTTTTATCCTCCTCCCTAGTTGGCTATGGTATTCTACCCACTTGTTATGACTGCAGATGCATCCATGAAGGACATAGTACAGTTTTGTACCTACCATAAATGTAGATGTCGAACTGGATAGCATCTGCAGTCAGGATTACCTCCTCCTTCCCTCTGTGGTACTCCTAGGGTGTTTACCCTCCTAATAGCTAGCTGTTGGGGGCCCGTCTTTTATGGTGTATTTGTTTGTATATATGTACATATATGCTTATGGTTGTGTTTACCTCTATCTATTTGGAAACATTGGCATCTATCCAAATTTTAGCCTGCAAGAGGGCTACTGGCATCTGGGGCAAGAAACACTGAGGAAAATGGCGTCGGCTGATGCTTATATACCCGAAGACCAACAGAGATGACGTCGGGTGAAGTGCGACATCAGCCGAAGCCGGACCCGGACTTTGGAATCTGGCCGACTGCAGGGCTGCCTGACGACAGGACAACCCACTTGTTATGACTGCAGATGCTATCCAGTTCGGACATCTACATTTATGGTAGGTACAAAACTGTACTTTTTCTCTTCAGACTTGGTTCTCCCTGCTGCTTCCTCAGGCTTTTCTTGTGTCTCTGGGTCTCAAGGATGCTTATTTTCACATCCCTTTTCATTCCCTTTTCAGGAAATTTTTATGTTTGTTGCTTCCTGGCATTTTCAGTTCACTGCTTTGCCCTTTGGGCTTTCTGCTTGCCCCAAGGGTATCTACAAAATACCTCTCTCCTATGATTGCTTTTTTGCAGGTTAAGGGGAATTCAGATCTTTCGTTACATAGACTGTCTCCTTTTTCAGGCACCCTCCCCAGAGATTCCACTGCAGCATCTTCACTTTGCCATTTCTCACTTGCAAAGCTTGGGATTCACTATAAATTTCCAAAAGTCCTTTCTGACCTCTTCAAAGGATCATGTATTTCTGGTGTGTAGGATCCAGACTGTTCCCAATGCTGGCATCCCTGCCTCTTCCTCCTCCTCCCAGGGCATTAACTATCCTTTTTCTTTTACTCCCATCTTCCACCTGCCTCAGTCACAGCTAGGGAGTTTGAGAGCTGTAGGTTCTATGGTCTCCACCATTCCTCTGCTCCCTTTTGTCAAACTCCTCATGAGAAAACTTCACTGTTTTCTAAAGTCAGTTTGGCTTTATTATTCTCATCCCCTCGACTTCAAAGTTCCTCTTCTTCCGTGCCTCAAGCTGGAATTTCAGTGGAGGATTCAGCAGTTCGCCTTCAATCTGGCGCTCCCATTTCAACCTCCACTTCCTTCCTGGGAGCTGTTCACAGAAGCTTCATACATGGGATAGGGAGCATTCTTCGGCTGTCTAAAGGTGTAGGGTTCTTGGTCACCTCAACAAAGGAAAGACCACATCAGTGTCAGAGATGAGAGCTCTGCTGCTGCTGCTTCAAGCATTTCACCCTATATTCTCCCCAGGGCTTCGCAAGGTGTTTACAGACAATACCACAGTGATGCATTTCAACAAGCAAGGAGGATGAGGTTTTATCTCCTATGCTGGATGGCACTTCTAGTGTGGGAATTAGCTATCCAATATCATGTGACATTTTAGGTAGTTTACATTCCTTCCGGTCAGAACATTGTGGCAGACTCTCTGAGCAGGTCTATAGCACAATCCTGAAAGTGGGTGCTTGACATGGATGGGTTTCTGGGCATTGTCCACCAGTGGGGTACTCCAAGTGGATCCTTTGTACCTCCCCTCTGAACAGACAACTTCCTGTTTTTTATGCCAGGGTCCCAGGTCCTCTGGTCTGGAAGGTGGATGCCTTCTCTTTTTCCTGGAAGGGGATGTTTGTTTATGCCTTCCCACCCCTTCCTCTCATTTCAAAAGTCCTGTTCAAAATACAACAGGATGCTCTCAACATCTGGTGACTCCCTTTTGGCCCATACAGCATTGGTTCCCTCTTCTATATTTAATCAAGGGCGATCATCAGAAGTTATCTCACAGGGGGGACCTACTCAAACAAGGCAAGGGATCTCTCACCCATCCTTATGTCTCCACACTTCAGCTGATACTGTGGGTGATAGGATCTTGATTCCAGACTCCTCATTTCTGAGGACATGCTTAGGGTCTTGCAGGAGGCCAGGAAGCCCACAACTAGGAAATTCCTTTTATCCAAATGGAAGAGGTTTTCTGTTTTCTCATAACCTGGATCTACTTTCCACTGATATTCCTGTGGTTCTGTCTTATCCGTGTGATCTGCTCAATGCTGGGTTGGTTTATTCATGTAAGACCTACTTATCAGCTATTTCTGCTTGCTGCTTTTATCACCACCTTTAGTTTCTAGATTTTGTGAGGCTAAACAGTTTTTTAAAGGCGTCATTCATATTAGGCCTCCCAGGAAGCCTGTTGCTCCAACCTGGGATCCTAATTTTGCTCTGGAAAAAATTGACCCAGGCTCCTTTTGAGCCTGCAGCTTCAACTTCCTTACAGTATTGTTCTTGGAAGACTGTACTTTTGTTAGCCCTTACTTCTGCCAGATGGTTATCTGAGCTTCAAGCCTTTATGACTTGTCCTCCTTTTTTGTGTTCCATAAGGACAGGGTGTCCCTTCATACTAATCCTCCTCCTATGCCCAAAGTGGTAAAGGAGTTTTCTTTTAATCTATCAATTGCCCACTTTATTTCCCTCTCCACGGTCTGTTAATGAGAAGGTGCTGTACACTTTGTGCATAGAAAACTCTGATTTTTTTTGGATAAGACTAAGGCTTTTTTCTTAAATCTGGTCAGCTCTTAGTTTCTTTCATCCTAGTTCCTTAGGATTGTATGTTTCCAGGAAAACTATTTCTTGTCGTATTTCTTTTTGTTCCTTTCATGGCATGAGCCTTTTTTCTTCCATTAAGGCTAGGTCTATTGGGACTGCGGCTTCTTCTGGTGCTTTTTTTTTCAAGGGTTCGGATACTAACTCTGTTCTTGAGGCAGCTACCTGGACTTCAGTGCATACGTTTATCAAGCACTATAAAGCTGGATGTGATATTCAGAGCTAGAGCTGGCTTTGCTAGTGCCATTCTTCATGAATTCCTAGAGAACTCTGCTGGTCCTTACTACTTCCTTCCTGAGCACTCTCCGTATTGTAAGGAATACTGCAACAGTGAAATGGAAGGACATAGTACAGTTGTGTAAGAACTTACCATAATGGCAGATGTCCTTCTCTTCACTCTTGCAGTATTCACTCCCTCCCTCCTCCCCCTGGTTCTTTTCTCTTCTGGATGTACTTGTTACCACTCTACTCCTTCGACTGGCATTCATACTGGAGCTCTCAGTTCTGAAGACAATACATCTGGATGTCACCTTTATGCCCTACTCTGTATGCAGGAAGCATGTGTGTGACGTATGACTTAAGCAAACTAAAGGCTTTGATATACTGGTCAGACATCAGGCCACCCTTGGCAGGGGATCCCTCTATTTGTAAGGAATACTGAAATGGTGAAGAGAAGGATATCTATCATTATGGTAAGTTCTTACCCAACTGTACTTTGCTAGTTATCTCTTTTCCCTATCACAACTCCAGCATTTGCTGTCTACCTGAGGAAAAATTATCTGGAGTCTATTTGGGATATAAAAGTACCTATGTAAACATTTCCAAGCAAAAACAACACTACAATTTCCTTTCTGGTTTTGTTGGGTATAAATGACTTCAATTACCCTAATATAGACTGGGAACACTACTCAAGCCCAAACACTCTAGCCCAAAAGTTCCTGGAATTCATAAACTCAAATGCCATGGAACAACTAGTCACCATCCCCACAAGAGGAGAAAACATACTTGATCTCATCATCATGAACATGGGAGCACAATGTTCAACACCGGAAGTATACCCCTCACTGGTGAGATCAGATCACAAACTAATCTCGCTGGAGGTCCTCATCCCGCCCCCACCTGAAATAAAAAAGACCACAGTAAAGTACTTCTCGAAAGCCGACTTCACACTTCTAAAGACTAGTGTGGTCTCCTTTAAGGCCCCCGAGCCAGCGGTAAACATTACTCAAGCCGCTGAATCACTTACAAATGCCTTCTACCAGCACCTGCAGGGCTGCATGGATCAGGCAATCCTAAGCAAAACAAAGACTCTTTGTACCAAAGGCAAGCGTCCAGTCTGGTGGACCCCAGCCATAAACAAACTCTACAACAAAAGGAGAAAGCTACTACAAGATAGAGCAAAATCCTTAAAAGGTAAGGCACCGCTGATCACTATAAGTAAAAAGCTAAGAGCTCTCATAAAATCATCCAAAGCTAATTTTGAGAGAAAAATAGCTAAGGACTCAAAAGACAGTCATAAGGCATTCTTTAGCTATGTTAGAAACCTGGGAGGAAACTCCCAGATATGCTCAGAATTGGTTCAAAATGATGTGAAGATTACTGATCATTGCCAACATACTGGCTGACAGGTTCAGTGCAAACTCCCCCAAAAGGAGAGATATCTATACCAAATGATTGTAGCCCCCCCAAACATCTCTAACGCCCAGGTGAGAACTGCTCTCTCCAAGGCAAAAAACACAGCATCCATGGGACCTGATGGTGTCCCCGGCTGTGTGCTCCACGAACTTAACGAGGAATTAAACCCACAGTTAGGACAGCTGTTTAATCTTAGTCTCACCTCCGGATACGTACCCAGGGAGTGGCGCACAGCGACTGTGATCCCACTTCACAAAGGCGGTGCCTCCACCGACCCTGGAAATTACCGTCCCATTAGTTTGACAAGCCTTATCTGCAAAGCCATGGAGAGGATCATAATGGATCTCATAAATAAAGACATAGGGAATTTGCAGACTTTGGATCCAACCCAGTTTGGCTTTGTCAAAGGCAGAGCATGTCTTTTAAACTTGGTTGACTTTTTCGAAACAGTCACCAAGGCCATTGATGAGGGAAAGGCAGTCCATACAGCCTACCTCGACCTGGCGAAGGCCTTTGATACAATACCCCACTCGGGTATCATTGAAAAACTCATCAGCTTAAATGTAAACTCATACATCACAAGATGGGTTGCAAACTGGCTGAGTGACAGAACCCACAGGGTCAGAGTTGCTGGCGCCATGTCAGACTCAAAGCCTGTCACAAGTGGTGTCCCACAGGGCTCAGTCCTGGGCCCACTCTTGTTTGGCATCTACTTTTCTGAAGTACAAGCAAACACAGGAGGGTTATGGCTGACAAAGTTTGCAGATGACTGCAAACTGGGCGCCCGTGTCGAAAACACATCTGACACAGATATCCTTCAGAAGGGTCTCACAGAAACGGATAACTGGTGCCAGAGCCATGGCCTAAAGTTAAATGCCAAGAAATGCGTAGTCATACCCTTCGGGAAAAACAAGGTTACCCCTAGCTACCATATAGGTGGCAATCCACTGATCACAGAAGAAGTTATCAGGGACCTGGGGACCCAGGTTGACAGTAGCCTTTCATTCGACACTCATATTGCTAAAGTAGTTAGGAAGACCTTCTACATTGCCCACTTTATCATGAAGGGATTCACATCTAGATCAAGGGAGGTCATAGTCTCCCTATACTCATCACTCATCAGACCAATGATCGAGTACAATGCCCCATTCGGAATGTATCTGACCCGACACTTGCAGCAGCTGGAGAGGCCACAAAAGTTCCTCACCAAAAGGATAAAGGGTCTCAAAAATCTGTCTTATGCTGCCCGACTGAAAGAACTCCAGCTCTATTCAGCTGCTTACCGCTTGCTCAGAGGTGACCTGTGCCTGACATACAAGGGCATGTCAAACCCAGATTTGATGAACATGCTTCACCTCAAAAAATCTAGATCCCTCAGAGCCACAAGGGCGGGAGACTTAAACCTCGACACGGTTATTAATAGGACGTGCTGGAGGGATAGATTCATCACCCAAAGACTCCCTATGCTGTGGAACAAAATCCCAGTATATGTGAGGCAGAGCACCTCGTTGGCCTTGTTCAAGAGGAATCTTGACCAATGGATGGGAGATCGCAGATATACCCCAGGGGTTACCTCAGTGTCACTGCTCAACAGAGGCACAGCAAAATAATGGGCATAGTTTCTCCAAACTAAAGGGGTGGCGTAAGCCACAAAACTATGGGCTAGGCTTGTAAATGCCCTCGGGCAGATAGCCTAGTATGAATTTATGAACCTATAAATGTCATCTGCAAATAGAGCCAGCTTTTCCTGACTACCATACCAATTATGTCCTTGACTTTCTGAGACTTGTGTTGTTTGCCAATGATTCTAAATATAATGGAAATAACAAAGGGGAAAGAGGACACCCTTGGCCGGTTCCTCTGCTTAAGCAGAAATTATCAGAGGGGAATCCACCCACTTTAATTTTCACCTCTGATCCCTCATATAGCCTCCTAATCAACCTTATAATTTTATCAGGGAATGCAAATGCTTCCATTGCCCTGCTCATAAAGTCCCAGCTTACTTTGTCAAATGGTTTCTCTGCATCAAGACCCACCAACAGTGGCATTTTCTGACACCGTGCTTCCCTCTGGATCATCAGTGTTCTGTTAATATTATCGAATGTTTGTGTCCCCCTCTACAAAGCCACATTGATCCAGCTCTATTAATTTTGCCATCATCTTTGCCATTCTTTTAGCTGTTCTAGACATAAACACTTAATAATCACAGCTTAGTATTTAAATGGGCCAGTATGAAGCTGGTTCTGATAAGTCTTGCCACCACCACTTTCTTCCAAGATTTTGGTACTTTTCCTCCAGTCCAAACTGGCCACATTGACTAAAGACAATCATAAGGCTTTCTTTACATATGTCCGTAATCTCAAGAGAAGCACCCAGATCTGATCAGAACTGGTGGTCAGGGACACCACCAAACCCTGTAGATATAGCCAACCTACTGGCAGACTGGTTTAGTGAAAACGTCACTCCCCTGTCCCCCCCATCAGTAAAACAGGACATCCCCAGTACCTGCCTCACTCCCCTTATCTCTAGGGAGGAAGTCATCACTGCCCTCTCAAAAGCAAAAAATACAGCCTCCATGGGACCCGATAACATCCCAGGCTACATCCTACATGAACTCAAGCAGGAACTTGCAGCACCATTAGGCACCCTAGTCAACCAAAGCCTGAGAACCGGCTTCATCCCAGCTGAGTGGAAGATGGCTACTGTCATCCCTTGCACAAAGGTGAAGCATCCACGGATCCAGGAAATTATAGACTCATCAGCCTAACCAGCCTGATTTGCAAGGCCATGGAGCGAATTATCATGGACCTCATTAACAAGGACATTGGGTACCTCCAAACAATTGATCCCACACTGTTTGGTTTTGTCAAGGGGAGATCGTGCCTGTTAAATTTGGTCGACTTCTTTGAGACAGTCACCAAGGCCATAGATGAGGGTAAGACAGTGCACACTGTTTACCTTGACCTGGCCAAGGTCTTTGATACCACGCCAGTGTAATAGATAAACACTCTCAACTAGGCATCAATCCATATGTTACCATATGGGTAGCAAACTGGCTCACTGATGGAACCCACCTAGTCAAAATAGGGGAAGCCACCTCAAGTAGTAGACCCGTGATGAGCGGTGTATCCCAGGGATTGGTCTTGGGGCCTCTGCTGTTTGGGATGTACTTCTCAGGGGTGCAGGGGAAATCTAGTGGGCTGTGGCTAACCAAGTTTGCAGATGACTGCAAGCTGCGTGTTGTCATCAATTCCCCTAGTGATGTGGACATCCTCCAAGAGGGTGTCGCCCAAACAAATGACTGGTGCCAGAAACATGGCCTTCAACTGAATGCAAAAAATGCATCATCATCTTTTTTGGGGAGAATGATATTCCCACAAATTATCACATTGATAACAAGGCACTAAGCACGCAATCAGTCGTAAGGGACTTTGGGAACCCAGGTTGATAGCAAACTGACTTTTGATCACCATATTGCCTCCGTTGTATGGAAAGCTTTCTACATGGCCCACCTCATTAGTAAGGGTGTTCTCATCCAGGGACAAAGGTGGTCATAACATCCCTGTATTCTTCCCTTATAAGATCGATTATTGAATACAGTGCCTCTTTTGCCATGTACCTCACAAAGCACATGCAGCAGCTGGAGAGACCACAGAGATTCCTCACCCAGAGAATCCAGGGCCTCAAACATCTACCCTACACAGATAGGCTAAAAGCCCTCTCCCTCTACTCAGTCTCCTACATACACCTCAGAGGTGACCTCTGTCTGGCATACATGCAATCTCAGACCCCGCCCTGATGGAACGGCTGCATATCCGCAAGTCAAGTTCCACTTGAATAACCCGCACGAGAGACCTCCAACTGTTCTTTGACATCAATAAGACTTGATGCAAAAACAACAAAGGCGCAGTGGTAATCTCCCAAAGACAAGTTTATGTAAGCACTTTCGTTGATAAACAATACATCAGCTTCTTCAGATATCAAATTAAATCAATTCACTACTTAAATAGCATCCAAATTATGACATCACAAATCAATCAAGCAGTTAAACTTTTAAAAGCCATTAAACCTGATTCATTAAGAATAAAATTAATTTATAAACAAGTACAGAAACCCTAACATGCTTCAAAACCCACCTCCAGAATTATATCAAAGCATAAAAAAAATGTATATTGTATATCCACACCAATATGTTTAATTCAAAAGGTGAACTTACTCTAGGCCTTTATCAAATAAAATATCTATAAATAAATAATTAGAACACACTATCACAATAATTTACCTTTCCAAGGCTTTCAACTTCAAAATACCTTTCAAAGAACACTGCTCATTCAGTCCAGGGTAAACATAGGCATTTAGTCTTAGTTGCCAGTATAACTCTTGTTCTTCCAGGTGTAGTTGCCATGGCCCCACCCCTTCCATCCTTCACCTGTTCACCAGCCATATAAGAAAATCTATGCCTATCATTTTCATTACGTGCCTGGCTAGAGCATTAGTATTAATTTATCTACTAATGTTGTACTGGTGCCCATAAATTCTTTCTTTTAAATCTCTCAGTTTTACCAGTGTAAAAACCAGGACAATTCTGGCACTAGGCATGATGAGACTTCTTGGCGGGATAGATTTGTGCCCCAGAGCCTCCCACTTATGTGGAATAGAGTCCCTTTCCACGTAAAGCAGAGTACCTCATTAAACCTTTTTAAGAGCAATCTGGATAACCTGATGGGGAACAGAAAATACATCCCTGGGATTCCACCCATGTCCCTGCTGGACAGTGGCATAGGGTGCTGACTTGTTGGAACATGGACTAAATTCTTGGCTTGGCTTGTAAGCGCTTCAGAGCCAATAGCCTAGTAACCTCCTATGATAAAATATTGTTAAAACCTTTTAAATCTTTCAGTTTTTTTCCCTCCTAGCTTGTAAACTTCCATAGGAATACCATCTATTCCTGGGGGCTTTCATGTGGATTGGTTATATGTTAACATTTTTATCTCCTGTCCTATCCTGTTAGTAATTGAACCTCATCTGCCTCTAACCTTGGCATATTTAATTCTTCAATAAACATTTCCATTTGTACGTTCTCTTGTTTTCCATATTTCTGTGCTTTAAACAGACTTTCATAGAATCTCCGAAATATTTCTAGTACCTCTAAAGAATCTCGTCTTCCCTGTTATAGGCTCCCTAAGCTTGGCAACAGCCCTTTCTGCTTTGTTGCCTGAGTCATTGATCTAAAATTTTTGTGTTCTACAGTTATCAAGAAAAACAGTTGCTTAATAGCAATCTTTGTAAACTCATGCATATCACTGAGGGTAATCCTTTTACTGTTTAGCATTCTGCAGTTGCTCCTCCTCTTGTTCTGTGAAATTCCCCCTTTTTCTGCAATACTTGAACATTTGCCAGTCCCTCTAAGTAATTCTTGTTACTTCTTAACCATATTTCTTTTATTTCCACCCTGTTTTTAAACTCCACTTTAATGTTATCCTACTCCCCTAGTTATATTTTCAGAAGGCATTTCTGTCTTCTATAATAATCCCTGAATAATTTCCACTGCCCATTCCTTGAGTTACTGTGTTCAACAGGTAGGTGGGAAAGCACCATTGTCTCCTTTTTATTTCATTACCCTGTGTTTTTATTTTGGTTATTATTGGAGCATAATCTGAAATGGTTATTGGGTGCATACCAAGACCTGCAATTAAATGCAAATGTTCCTGTGAAATGTTAATTCTGTCTAGCCTAGCCCAGTTTTTGTATCTTGGAGAAGAATGCATAAATTCACTCCAAACTCCTAGTACTAAATTCACATCTTCCATGCCAAATATTTCATAAATTACTGTAAAACCCTACCCTCATTTTTTATATTTTCCTTCCATCCCCCTCCCAGACACATCTTCACTACTGCAAATCAAATTCCAATCCCTACGTATAAGTAATATTCCTTGCTGAAAGCTAATTATTTCTCCCAGAATTTTCTTAAGCTCCATTATAGCAGTTTCGGATGGAATATAAATGCATGCCAGTGTAATCCTCCTTTCTTTGCCAGTAGCCCCTTAGTACTACAGACCCTACCATTATCTTTTATCCTCTCATCATTGGAGCTCTTGTTGCAATTAATAGAAGTACTCCTCTTCTCCGTTGTCCCAGGCATTCCACTCTGTAGCTATCCTGAAAAATGTTCTTTATCAAATTCACATGTAAAGTTCTTAACTTTCCAAGAGTGTCTACTATTGATGTTTAAAGATATTACAGAAAGCATCATTGTGTTAAAATGTTATTCCCACCTTTTATGTGCACCAGCTTTTTTAAGTGTCTAGTTTCAGCTTTAGTGTTACATGCATACACTGTTTGCCAGGTTGGTTTTATACAATTGTTTGTTGTCATATCCATTTGAGCCTATGCCACATCTTCCAAAACAATGTTTTACTGAAAGTCTTCAAAAAAAAAAAACACTCTCCCAATACACCCTAAAACCTATTAACTTAATACTAATACACACAACTATGTACATATTCAAGTATTAAAGTTTTACCCAACTAATAGTGTGATGCCCGTGCCCTGGCCCAGCAATCAAGAGCCTCAATCCTCACCACTAACACTGGAGAGGGCGTCTCATATAGAAGAAAGGGTAACAAATACACACAGTAAAAGTACAATTTCCCTTAAGAGCACACAGAAATCAGCCAGTCTGGGGCTGGTTGCTCCCTTGCTCTCCAGGTCCCAAATCAGGCTCCCCACTGGCACAGCTATAGAGTCCAGATCTCAGCCTAGCAGGCAAGCTAACCTCCAGTACCCTCTCTGTCCAACCAGTGCTTCGTGGCCCTGCCCAAGTAGCTGTCACTCTCTCTCTCTCTCACACACACGCACACACACACACGCACACACACACACACACACACACACACACACACACACACACACACACACACACACACACACACACACACACACTCTTTGAGATAAGTATTTATACAACTTCACAGACACTCTTGGGAAAGGCTGACACAGATTCCCCAGCTGTGCCCGTATTCCCAGACTATACGGTAGTAATTACTGCACCACCACCTAATATTTATCAGCTACTAAAAGGCCCTTAAAAGGGTATCCAATTATTACTGTGCAGTATTATTATCCAATTGGTAAGTGTGACTATACAGTCTTAAGGCTTATTAGAGTGGCTTTGTACAATAGATGCTAAAAATATGCAATGTACTCTAGAGCTCAACTTATCTCTACACAAACCAGCCACAGTTAAAAGGTTTTAAAAATATTTAATAATAAATACTAAAAATGCAAGACAATACTACTACACCACAGTTCCATTTAAAAGTTCAGAGATCACACAGAAACTTAAAATAATTCAGTAGTACATTTCTGACATAACAGAAAAATACTTAGTCTAATCTTTTCTAATTCCTAGCTATTGCTACAAGACAACCTACTTCTAAAGTAACTTACTTACATAGAGCATAAGCAGTGCTAAGTTGGATGTCCAAGATCAAATGCTTACAGTCTCTCTGAGGAATTGTTTTTAAAATCACTAACAAACATTTCTGCTGGACTATCCCAGATTACATCATTTTGACACTTAGGTTTTGCCAGTGTACACATTAAATCATTTTGACACTTAGCCTGGGGTTTCCAGGCCAACAGGCTACATTATTTAGCAAGCTAACAACCACTCGGGAAGCTACAACAATAAAAGACATTTCACATGTACACTCTAGTAATTATTCCTTAAGTTAAAACAATAGAAAAATTGTGCTAGCTCAGACTGACTCCGAGCTCTACAGATTAAAGGATAGATTTGAAATAATTTTAACTTCAAAAGAAAGATTTGAAATGCTTGACTTAGTTTTCCTTAAAGCAGATGGCAATGTTGCTACAATCTTGAAGTTCAACATTTTATAGTATTTTCTTTCATCTAAGAAACAAGCCTGTATTTTACATTTATGTTTACAAATGCCAGAATTAAGTATCAAATTCTATTTGGCTAGGCTGGCAGCCTTCACCCATCTTCCCCAATCTTCACAAATAGGAACAAGTGTCCCAAACTGACAGCCAGACTGACAGACTTGGGTTAACCTAAAAGAAAGGTCATCTATGCTAAGACACATGGTACGACCTGTGCTTTTACTAAGTGCTTTCTGGTTTTGTGTTATCTTTATAACTCTCCTGTTGTGGTCATTTGATTTACTTCAGACCACTCCTATTTTACCCCAAATCCTTCTGATGTAGCACCTACAGCCACTATTGATCTGTGGTTAGCCGTGTTTTTTGTGGCTGTTGGGGTTCCCTCAGTGAACAAAGAAGAGCCACTGTTTTTGATCCTGGGAGAGGGAAACTGGGTAGGCTTCCCTGTTTTGTCAGAATGTTCTGCCCATCCCTGGAGAAGCTAGTGCTGCTATTCATAACAATATTGGCCCCATTTTCTGCTGCCAAAAAGAAATGGAAAACTGAACATGTATCTGCCCTTCATCAAGTTTTCTTAAACAGGAGTAATTTACTGGGTCTGGTTCAAGGTTTTATTCTGGCTTTTGATCCTACTTATTTATTGCTTTCTGGTAAAAGGATACCACCTTTCCTGAATAGATACAAGAGTCTGAATCTGGACAGGATGATGAAGAGATGGATTACAGGATTTCTCCTTAGTTTTCTGATCCAGACTCAGACGAGAGCTCAGTTTCTGATTTGCCCTTTGTGTTTTCTCTCTTTATGACTATTTTTAGAATGTGTCCATGATTTCAGTGGGAGTATATTGAGATTTTTATGTCCCACAGAATATTTTATGAGCTGTTACTGAAGGAATTTCCTTAAACTTCACCAGTTCTGTCAGCTTTGGAAGATGAGTGTGTTTCTGCCTGTATATTTTTCCTGATTGCCAGCCTGCTGCCCCTACAAAGGCAGGTAAAATGTACGAAGTTCTCAGTCTTAAGCTTTTCTACACTCTTTCCAAACCTGACCCAACAGCTGTAGCTTTATTTATTCCCACTGGTGCTAAACAGTTTAATTTATTTCCTGCTCTTCCTGATAGTTTGGAAAGTGTGTTGATTGGTAGCAGAACAGTGTATACTTTTCCAACTCTGATTTTCAGAATATTGAATTGTCAGGCTCATATGTTTAAATTCATTCTGACTGTGAAAGTGCAAGAATTGTTTGCAGTTTCTTTTTTTGAGGAAACACTTCCGATTTAAATTTATTCTATTGCACTAGTCACTCATCTCTGTTTACAGTGTGCGTATATGATTCTTGATGATTCTTCCAGGGCTGTGGTCTCTAGTACTGTTTTGAGAATGTTTGCTTGGCTGCATTCCCCCAAAGCTCTCGGGAAGATGCGAGTAATGAGATTTTATTTTCACTTTTTGGTTCCTTTCCTGCAGAGATCAAAAACTGATGAAAGGAGGAAGTTAAATCAGTGAATCTCTAAGATATTTCTGTCCTCCTTTTTCTAATTTTCTAGGGATTCTGCAAACGTTCATCAAAGTTTGGCTTAATTGCTTGGTTGCTTCAAAAAAGAATTCAGAAACCCTCAAAACCAAGGTTAGTACAACTAGTCAGTTTGACTGTTTAAGGGACCCTCCAGAAACACCTTGGCAGTCAGTTTTCCCCTCCAGAAAGTCTGAATCTCCATTTTTTTCTTTCTTTTTTTTTTTCAGACAAGTGGATTCTAAAAATCATTTATCAAGGTTATAGATGGCAGCAATAGGATATTCCTTGCCAGGAGGTTTTCCTCATGCACCAGACCAGACTCTTATTTCCACCTGTTCTTCATTACTTGGTGTTCTAGGGAGTGATGGAACTAGTCCAACCAGTCCATCCTTCCCAAGTTTGGGAAAGGTTTTTGTTCAAGGATATTTTAGTCCTAAAGAAAGATGCCCAACTTCAAAATTATGTCTGTTCACAATCTTTTACTTATTCCTCGTTCAAGTTTCCTGGTAAATCTATACTTAAAATGTGCTTCTCTTTCCTTTTCATCCAGCCTTCAGGTGTTTTTTATGGTTTGTATGTCTGGATCACTTTTGAGTTCTCTGCTTTACCATTTCGGACTGTCCACTGCACCAAGTGTGTTCTGTAAGTGGCTAGCTCCAGTTGTAGCTCATTGCAGGTATAGGGTATTCATTCACTTTTTTCCGTATTTAGATGACTTGCTTATATTTGCAGAGCCCTTTGCAAAGTGCCAGGAATCTCATTTGCGTGAGAGATCTCTTATACAAACCAGGATTTCAAGAGAACATTCACAAATTATTTGCCTTCACACATAATTATGTTTCTAAAGTGTCAGCTGGACACCTCTTTTCAGAGTGTTTTTTATACAGGAAAAAAAATAGATCTGTATCTAAATCTGTCTAAAATTTTTCCACTCAGACTTCACTCACTGCAAGGGAAGACCTCAGGAATTGATTTTATAGTGTCTTGTCTTGATAACCCTGGCCAAGACTCCAGACGAAAGATACAATGTTATCTAAAGTATTTTTCGTCCCAGCATCAACATCTGTTGTCTTTTCAAATCCCAGTGCTCTGGGGTTCGTCAGTAGAAAAAATAATTTGGTGGAGACACCAGATATCCCAAAATTTGGGTCTCCATTTATCCTTCCCTATTTCAAAGTAGTCCATTATCTCAGCCATCTTAGATTTTCCTTGGGGTGCAGTCTCAGGAGGGTTAATTGTGCAAGGTGTGTGGGATACATAGGGCAGATGCAAGTACATAAAAAATGAGAGATGCTTGCCCTGATCAGGGCTGTCAGCTGTGAATCATCTTTGGTCCCCAGGACCTCTTGAAGTTGTTTCAGACAGTACCACAGACATGTGGTACATCTTCAAGTGGGGGAAACCAGTTTGTACACCCTTTGAAGACTAGCTGTGTTAGTTTGGGATATAACTTCATAGCTCAAATTTTCTACAGGCATCTTTCATTCCATCAGATCAATATTGTGATTGGGGGGGGGGGTTCCAAAAGTTGATCCATCTGTGGAGAGTTCCTCTAGTAGACCCATTTACCTATTCTCTAATCAACTGCCAAGATTCTGCTGCAGAACCCCATGCTAGAAAGCCTGGAAGCCCATACACTTAGTAATAAGCTGCGCAATGAAAAAAAACTTTTTTACATAGTGGATTATTGATGATCTAAAGATAGTTTGTTGTCCACATAGGTCCTCTGGTCACTACCTACTGAATTAATTTTCAGGAGTATGTTTGTAATATAATATTTACAAGGGACTTTATGCCTGCCAAAGGAGGCTATTAGATATTTTTTGGCATTTAGTTTTAGTCCATGGTTATGACACCAGCTATTTTTTTGGGAATGCCCTCTTGGAACATGTTGGCATCTTGGAGAGTTTTTATGATGGCAAGTTTACAGTCATTTGCAGACTTTGTCAGCCATAACCCGTTAACATTAGCTTTGATCTCTGAGAAGTATGCCAAAGACTAGTGGCCCAAGGAAAGAACTCTGGGATATGTCACTAATGACAGGTCTTTTGGAGGGGGCAAGAGCCACCTACCCTGATTTCCTGGGTTCTGTTTGTGAACTAGTTTACCATGCAATAAGTTATGTAGGGATTAACATTTAACTGGGAGGTTTTCTCAGCCATAGCTGATTGTGGGATGATGTTGACCACCTCTGCAAGGTCTAGATATGCAGCATGTACTGATTTTTCCCTTATCCATTGCTTCAGTAACCTTTTCAAAGAAGGTGACCAGGTTAATCAGGCAGGACTTACCCCTGACAAAACTAAACTGGTTTTGGTCAAGTGTTTGTAGGTTACCCATGTCATTATTTAACTCCATATTGATCCTGTCCATAGCTTCTGTAATTACCCATGCCTGTTGACCCCCAACACACATCTTTTTGTAGGTAGTGATTGTTGCTGCCCTCCATTTGTCTGGTACAAATCCTGTTTTGGGGCTCATATTAAGTAGTCTGTGTAAGGGGTTTGAAAGTTCTGTTTCAGGCTCGCCAATAGGCAACCTGGTATGTTATTTGACCCCAAAGAAGCAGTGTTCTTGGCCTTGGAAAGTGTTTTTGAGGACTTGTTCTTTGGGAGATTTGAGTGGAAGTGTAGCTGTGGGTATGTAATCTGGTAAAGTAAAGAGAGGTGGGATGAAGTTGGAGCTAAATTTATCTGCTGGGAGGTTGAGTATATCCTGTGGGTCTGAGTATGTCGTATCACTTACTGTTAGCTCTATGCACTGCCGGGTATTGTTTGAGGTTTCTAACGTAGTTAAAGAAGACTTTTTATGGTTGTCTTTTTGCCTGGATAGCTGTTTTTGACTCCTATCTAGTTGTGGTTGATTTGTTCAAAGACAGGAGTTTAAGATTTGCAAGAGCATTTTTGACATCTTGGGAGTTGCATTTATTATTGCATGCTATGATTTTTGTTTCTTTTAATTGTAGAGCCTATTTATATTTGGGTTCCACCACAGAGGTTTATTTTTAAATTTGATATTGTATTTTCTTCAGAAGGGAAGAGATGCCATCTATGTAGCTATTCACATATACATAGAATTTGGTGATAAAGGATTCCTCATACTCTGTGGCATCATCAGGATGGAAGGAGATGTTGAACTTAGCCAGGTCATCATTCCAGTTTACTAGATTAGCCTATGCATAATCTTTGAATACTGATGTATTTGAATATGCTTCCGGCTTCAGTCGTATGGTGAATGTTACTGCTTTATGGTCTGATTTGACTAGGGGAGAACGCTGTAACTGGTAGGGAACAGAGCTGTCCCATATTGGTGAGGACCAATTCTAGTATTTTGTCTCCCCTGTTTGGGTGCAGACGAACTTGTCCAGAAAGTCTGTATTTATGAAGTGTGGAAATCTCTCGGCATACATGTTAGGGGGATGTACAAGTCTTCTGGTTGATGTAGGAGTTGAAGACCTCTAGGTAAATGGTGTTTGCCTGACTGCACAGAGACTGAATGTCAGTCAGCTAAGAGTTATGGGCTGAGAGTGGGGGAGGCATAGAGGAGATCCGGTAGTTAAACTTGATATGATGATTTTTTGCTAATGGTAAGTTGAACATGGAGGAGTTCCAGGTTGTTATCCTAATGCGTTTGGAAGTGAAATTTTGTTTTACAAATGGAAAGTGCCACCTTTAGTGCCTTTGGTGCAGTGAGCCTGAATGCATAGTATGTGTTGAAACCCTGCACTGATGGGGTGCTCTCAATGGTCTTGAATGATGTCTCCTTGTTAAGGCATGTATCTGCGTATTCCAGGTTAAGCAGTACTTATAAGAAGTGATTTTTTTGCTCGAGGTTCCTAGCATTGAGTAGCAGTGCCTTTTAAGTTATCTGGATTCTGTTTTGTTAAGTTGGAAGCTTTTGAAGACAGAAGTTGCATAAAGCAGGCACTATGGGAGTGGACAGTTTTTCAGTCAATGTACAAAACCTTTGGGGAGATAAATGCAGTCAATCCCTGGCACAGTATTTAGGACTCTACGATCTCTTCCCAGGCTGATGTATATTTTGGGCTACTTGAATGACACCAGAAGCTAAATCAAGTGTTGAAGTCCATAATCTTTTTTTTTTCATATTACTGCATAATTCTTGATGGAAAAATGCTGCTCAAGGCTAGGTTTATACCTGCTTCAGTCATGTTTTGAGAGCTCCATCATGTTTCCTTGGTATAGTCCAAAGAGGTATGTCTCAAGTCATTTACTCCCAAATGTACTATTACTGTGTCATATTGTGTAATTGTAGTGCAAGGAATTTAAATGCATCTGTGTAGTAAATCCTGGCACCTGATAGGCAACTAACCCTGACCATCTCTGTGCTCAGCCTGTTGAGTGGTGTTCCACTGTATCTCACTATGGAGTCGCCTATGAGTAGGATGTTGGGTTGTGTGGTGGTTTCCCTTATGGGATTTTTAGGTGAAACACTGAGTCTTAAATGCATGTTTCGTGTTGGGAGTTGCCCGAGCTTAGTGTTTGTGATGCTGCTGAGGGTAGGTGTTACCATTAGGAGGCCTTTGATGTTTAGGTGGGTCACTTTAAGAGCTTCAGCATACATAGGTCTGTGTATGGTCTGTATTTTGTGTGATAGGTATTGTGTATTACTGAGAACCTGTTTGCTGTTTGTAATGGCTTAATGTGAGAGCTTTGTCTCCAATAACATTGTATAATTAAGTAGTAGGGGGTTGTCAATATAAGACTATTGCTAAATTGTGTTAGGTTACCCATTTCAACCAAGGCTACACAGAGCAGTTGGGATTTACAAATCTATGGTTCCAGGTGTTTACTAATGGGGGGAGTAGTACCTTTGAGGTCTGTAGGTGTTAGCTGCAGATTATCAGTCTAGTAGGGGAGGTAGTGCTAATCTCGCACAGCTGCAAACCTATAGAAGTCTGTGACTTTTTGATCAATCTCTCACCAGAAGCAAAGATTAGCATTAATTCCAACCTGCTTCTGGAGTAGTTGTAGTAACTCATTATATATACACTATAGTCTTATCTTGGCAGAAACCTTGGATGGAACCTACAGTAGCTGGACTCGATAAAAAGCCAAGCTGCACAATGGCCCTGAAGCAGTTTTCATCAGGACTGCAACTACACCACAAAGTGAAGTCCTATACACCACCCAATCAGAGAACAGCAGAAATCCAGTGCCTGTCTTGCTGTTTCTCTCACCAGGAGCAAAGCAGTATTAATCCCAAGATGGCTTTCCAGTGATTGGTAACATCTAGGAAGGTCAGGAAATAATGTCCCTCTCCTTGTCTCACCAGGAGCAAAAGAGAAGCACTAATCTCAAGCTGACCCATGAAAAACGGTTCCTAGGCTGTCTAGTCCCAGATTTTAAAAGTAAGATGAAAACAAAAAATGAGTCAGCGCACACTGCAATATTCAGAGTATTAGGGAGTGGAATTACATAAAAAAAATATAAAAATTAGATGAATTCAAGCTTTGAGTCTATAGGAAGGACCTTTGCAGTTTGATCTTTTAGTGCCCAGAAGAATTAGTGGATGAGATGAGACTGGTTGTTGTCTTTCAGCTTTTCCCGGTTAGGGGTCGCCACAGCGGAACTCCGGTCAGCTAATGATTGGCAGTAGATTTTCACGAACGCTGAGGTGCCAGCTCGACGTTCAGCCTTCAACGAAGGCATGCCCATTTACACATGTCTTTCGAACGCCCACCCAACCGCGGGGAGGACATGCAGACTCCACACAGAAGGCACTCCCCGCACTCCAGTCGAGAATTGAATGGGAGAACCTCTTGCTGTGAGGCAACAACGCTACCGCTGCACCACCGCGGAAAGTCTCCAAAGCTAAAGTACAGTAGGGACGGGCAGCTCAAAAGTCAGCAAGTTTAAAAGTACAACAGGGACTGTGCAGATGAGTTGGGTGGAAAAGTCCAACATAAATTTAAATTACTTTACTGCCTTCTTTTCTGATTTTAAATCTCCAGCAGAGAATGAAACTCTGAGTGCATGTAATGCAAGTCTTGAGTCTCATCAAAAGACAAGGCCAAGTTACACTCTGTATTAAATAGCAGTCGAGGAAACACAATAACCAGTGAAAAAGTGAAATCCGAAGCCTGAGTTCTAAATGAAAAAGAAGTGAAATCCAAAGCCAAGTTCTAAAAGCGACCCTAGACCTGAAGTAATTTCTGTTTTTCACTCAGCTCAATCCACTGCTTAAATCCAGGATGCCCAAAACACCAAACCAAACAGATTACTCATAGCAGAAAATAAAAATATAAATTTACTCAAAGAATAAACATACATAAACAGTAACAGGCAATGCAGAAAGCAACTCTCTGTGTGTGTGTGTGTGTGTGTGTGTGTGTGTGTGTGTGTGTGTGTGTGTGTGTGTGTGTGTGTGTGTGTGTGTGTGTGTGTGTCCTTATTAGTTTATAAGTTTTCAGAAACTCAAAATTCATATGGTTGAAGACCATATGATCTGGTTTTTGAAAACTCAAAGCTTTTGAATGGAGCTCGTGGTACAGTGAGGATTGGGAAAGTTACCCTTTTCCTCACTAGTGCAATCTCTGAGTTAGTATGCTTAATTTGCAGGGGATGTGGAAGGGTCAGTGAAAGGGAAAATGTACAAAAAGGTAGATTTTTGTGTTTTTTTTTTTTTTATCAAGTTTTCAGAAATTTTATCATATGGTGTAGACCATATGAATTTCGAGTTTCTGAAAACTCATCATCTGACATGGATCCATATATATATATATATATATATATGTATACACACACACACACACACACACACACACACACACACACACACACACACGCGCACACACATTATGTATGGTCCCTATTAGATTGACAAAAAGGCTAAAGATCGAATGACCTAGTGATTGAAAATGCTGCTGTTCGAAATAAATATTGTGGCGGGCTGTGCTGCCCACACCAGCCACTAATTATATATACCAATTCCTAGATCGCACTACCGTGAGGAAAGGGCACATTTTCCAATCTTCACTGTACCGAGATGTCTCAATACCAATTCTGAAGAACGGCATTTTCGATTTCTAGTTTGATCTTTAGCCTTTTCGTCGATCTAACAGGGACCCTATACATATATATATATATATATATATATATATATATATATACATACACACACACACACACACACACATATATATATATATATATATATATATATATAAAACACACGTGTGTGTGGTGTATATAGATAGATACGCTTGGCTAACATGTTAGGCACATTAAGTGCAGACACAAGTATTTTCATGGCTTCATTTCTGATTTTAAAATTCTAGCAAAGTCAGACACTGAGGACATGTGATGCAGACCACTTGTCTAAATTTTAGGTCTTTCTATATACAGTGTTGTCTAGTTTGAATAAAATTATTATGTAATCTGTTGTGAAGTTAGTCCACTGCAGTGGATAGTGTGGACAGGGTTTCTTTCCTTCATTGCTCTTGTGGCTTCTGATTTGGACAGTGTGAAAGCAGACTTTTCAAGTGACATGTTTGCTCAGCTTTTTCACACTGGATTTATTCTCTGAGCAATGTTACAGAATTGAAATTTGATCTCATCTCTCTTCAATCTGTACTAAATGCAATATCCACCAAGTTTACAAAAGGATGAAAATATACTACAGTTTTGTTTGTTAATGGTAAGAGGGTCTGCGCCTTTTTGTGTTTCTTTATCTCTTTAAACACAGCATAATGTACTACAAATACAGTTTAAATTCATTCATCAATGATTACTGCTATTTCATTCTGAACATTTATTGGCCTTAACAGTTTACTGTTATGTCCTTCTCAATTCTACTTGGTTTACTTTCTATTTACTTCAAGAAAATATCTGGAAATTACTCCTCATTTTTAATGAACACTTACTTTGTATAGGGTCCTACAGTGAAGCATTGTTATACAAGTCTACAAAGCAGGCAGACACAGAACGGGATCACTTACAATGCACAAAAATTTTATTTTTAGCAGTTGTGCAGCATCATATTTAAGTTTTTTAATTCAAAATGATGTTAATCTGAACAATTTGTATGCACATATTTATATATTAATACTTTTTGATAAAGAACTTCCAAAATTCACACCATATTAACAGTCAGTTGCAAAAATGTCTGTGCAATTTGTGAAATTCAGCTAATGTAGTACTTACACTTTTCAGCAACAGTGGATCTGCATGGATATCATTTGCACAGACCAAGAGATAACATGACACAATCCTGAAAGTAAACTGTCACGTTTGTGTACCAGGTAAGGATCAGAACATTTATTACCTGCATGCATTATTTCACTGGGGTATGCTTTTTTTTCCAAATGTATACTTAAATGTTGAACTTGTATTTATCATCCAGGATTAGTCACAGCAAAACCAACTTTTTGAGATGTGTACCTTCCCTTTCTGTCAGTCTAAATTATATAGTTCATTTTTGTGTACACTGTAAGCAGTGCTTACGCTTTTTCTCTCTACCTGCCTTTACTTTTAACTGTGACCTTGGCACAGGCTTCTACCATCAGCAGTATGGATAATTGAAACACAGTTTACAGTCATAAGTTATTTATCTTTAGTTGTTTAAAGTGTTAATGTAAGACATACCATGCTTTGACATTCTTCCTTAGTGGCAAATGTCTGCTTATTCTTTCCCAAGTATTGCACAACTAGAACATTTTCTTTTGTCATAAAATCCACACACAGCTCGTGGTGCTTTTTGTTACTTTGGGCAAGTTAATGTCTGTCAGTCAGCTTATTTCTTGCCATTTTACTACAGTATTAATTACTAGCCTATATTAATGTCTTTATTAAGAGTGACATTTATTTTCAAACAGTGAGTTATCAGCCTATATATTATATTAATGCACTGAGTAATCTGAAATAGTTTCACTTACTGATACCACTTAGTTCAGAAGCATCTGTTTCTGTGAACAGAGTCCTTCAGATACTAGGACAGTTGGAAAGGTGGTACTCATTTGTCTTCCTGTCCTCTGTTTGCTTGTGTGTGTATGTCAGGACAGGGGAAGGTTTGCTTTAAAAACTTGGATCTTTATATTATATAGTTATATTTTTGTGTATGCCATTGGTGTATCATCAAAACTACTAAACTTCTTATAAACCCCTGTATTTTCACTGTTTATTGAAAACTAAAGTTTGCACACTGCATACACCTAAAAAAGTCATCTCCAGAAATGCCATAACCAGTGGCAGACCCAACAGTCTTGTATGTGGAGACGCTAATAATGGACTGCAAGACTTGTGAATAAGAGGCCATTACTTCAGAATCTGGCTAACATCATCATCTGCACTGCCTGTGCCATTGCTGTTTCTATTATAACTATTGACCACAAGTTGCTTCATTGGGACCTGTAGCAAAAATTTCATTTTTGTTTCATTCTAATGTAGTGCTAAGTTCTGTAGTTTAGCACATGTGTGGTGATTTACTGTTAGGTTGACAACATTGTAACACAGTTAGGTGAAATAGCCAGTGTTACTGTTTCATACTGGAAGGCTCATGTAATTAAATGTGAATTGCTTCAATCCCTGGTGAACGTCAGAGTCTGCCTTTATATCTTACCAGGCTTGGATAGTAAAAGTTGAAGTATCTAGCCACAGTGTGATAACATGCCAGATAGTGACTCTACAGTAAGAAGAAAAATGTCAGTAAAATGTAGCAAGAAACTAGATATATATTGCACCAAATATCTCTTGCTGTTCTAACTTATTGCCCAGAAGGGATAATACCAAACTGCAAAACTGCTTTCTGGTAAAAATGTAGCCAATAAACTTGAAACATCAACACCACAAGGAGTGTTGGACGAAGATTTTAATACTGTTGTTCTCTTTTGTCTTAAAGCATTTCTTCAGAACAAGTATGAGCAAACTTGACATCAATTTCAAATTGAACCTCAGTCACATGACCCCAATCCTCCAATCACCATTCTGTGAAAAAATAAGGAAATCTCATAACATAACATTATCTTCTTTCTTGTTAGTTTAAAACACTTGTAGTAGAAATCCTGTCATTTAAACCAGTAGAGACTGAAATATTCATCCAGAAACTGCCATTTATGTTCATTTTCCACCAGCATAGGTTTAAAGATGCCCCCAACAAGTCCACATCATCTAAAACACAAAAGTTAAAACTTGGTAAAACCTAAGAAGCTCACAGTGTGCCTGTAAACAGTATTACTATTCTGTTTCTTTTTTCATGGCATAAGTGTTCATAAATTTTGATTTACTTACTGTTTTGGTTACATAGCATGCATCACATGTGCCATAGATGCCAGCTAAACAGCACCTATGGATAAACATCAGTACTTTCTGCATCCTGGTCTTGTGTCAAAACTTGTCATTAAAACATATGGGTCCTCATTAATGTATCTACACAAATGACAAAAGCCCTATGCAAAATGGCTTTTTATTGATTTTGGGAACCAAACTTTGTGGTGTCTTGACCATATTCTAAAATGACCTCTAAAATGTGCAAAGTCAACCGATGTGTTATACTGAACAAATAGAAATAAAAAGCACACTACAAGGAGAAAAACCCCATTAACAGTTTTAGTGCTTTCATCTTTTAATTCTCAGACTTCATCAGGAAACAATTGTAACATACCAATGAGCTGTTTAAATACTAATGCACCTTAGCACATACTGGCATCCAATCAAATCACATTTAACATAAACTGAGATGTGTCAAACAACAAGAATAAAAATACAAGTCTAAAATATAACAAATAATTTGTCTGTACATATTTTTCCTAAATACTCTGTTCCTTCTGTGCTTCAGTTCTCATTTGATGTTCACATTACCATTCAAACCATGAAAATTTCCTGCATTCAGAGTTATCTGCCAGAACAATTTCCTACATTACTGAAGTTATAATCACCTCTTCTGGGGTTTTGTACAGATTTTTCAATAACACAAAACTCATTGTTTTGTAATCTGGACATAGAATGTTTAAACAATGAGTCCTTATTGTTTTTGTATTTCATTTTTATAATATGTTCAGAAATGCACTCTCTCAAAAGTTCTAATGGTCTTACCTACACAAAACACAGAATAAAAACAGCATTTTAGAAGACATGCCCTTCAGATTTGCATGTGTATGTACCATTTACACAAAAAGTATGAAGACATCCCAAAATATGAAGATACTGTTTATGTATGTTTTGTGCACAGATAAAATACAGAATAGTTGCTCTTTTTTTTCAAGCCCGCTCTTCAGTTTTAAAGGGTGTTAAATGCAGGACCATCACTCACAATTTTTTTAATGTTTTTTCTCCCGAAGAATTTTCCAGTGCTTTTTTTGACTTTCATAATCCCTTTACTGTCAGCTGAATGAGTTTTAAATGTAACTGCTGTTTACTTTCCTGTTGCTTCATAACCCTATGTGTCTTGAAGCAAATCCCGGTTTTTAAAATCGGAAGAAATTTAATCCATCTATTAACTGCATATTCCTTCTTTACATGCCCAATAAAATCAAATGGATACCATCAAGGAAAATTAGTGTTTCTCTTTATACCTTTAAAAACAATGTCATCCAAAACCAACCTGCTCAATCTAGCAAACTAAATTTCAGTATTGTCTTTATGTGTAGGATGGCCACTAAAAATGTAAGTAATTGATAAATATCTCTTTTACGTAGGTAGACGAGCTAAAATAATTTCTTACCAAATATTTTGAAATCAAGATGTCTAAATATGAAATCTTTCCTACATCCCCTTTATAAGTACATTTCAAAAAAGGATACTGCTGTTTAGCACATCAAAAATTCAGTAAACTTATAAATCTGACCCTTCCATATTAAAATTAGGTCATCAATAAAAGTAATGGATTTTCATGGGTGTTATTTCACACTCAAGTAATATAAAACTATTTATTCCCACTTCCCAAGGACTATATTTGCAAATACGGGGGCCATAACAGCTCCCATCACCACCCTGATACTTGATGGCAGCATATGTCTTAAGACATAAAGCAGTTATTTTCCAAAATAATTTCTAGTAACAACCAAATGCAAAAAAATTGTTTAAGTAAAATCAGACTTTATGCTTACAGCCCTTGCAACATCTACTCCCATGTTAGTGGGATTGCTAGTATATAATGCTTTACTGTTAATTGTAGTAAAAGTTACCTATTCTGAAGTCTGTTATTCATACTGTTATTACTTAATGCTCGTAACTTCTCAAAATGACACAAATACCTAGTGAGCAAGGGTATATGATCAACAATACGCTGTAAAATGATATCTGCATAAAATGCCATGAGCTGGTATATGTCTCATAGATAGTGTCCCAGAATCTTTATGTATTTTCAGAATTCGGAATAGGTAACCCAACCAGGGAGATATTTCAATAAAATGTGTACTTCAGTACAATAATCATTATTTATCAAACAGTCTAATAACTAAGTATGTAACTTGTGATATGCTTTTTGCACTGTTCTTAGTAACTTCATGATATATGTCTGCATCACTTAGCAGACAGGTCATGGCTTGACAGTATTTGTTAAACACCATTATTGAATTATCACTTAAGATGAAAACAGACACATTAAAAGAAATGAAAACAAAGTATATTAACATTTTTCTATTTACATCACACAGCTTTTCTTTGTAATTCTCATCAGTCTAACATTCTCTTAAACCTTACTCCTTCTCTTGAACATTATTCTGCTTCTGTTGTTCCCACAGTTTCCATTTATTTCTGTATAGTTTGCTCCTTCCCTTTTCTAAAGATCCCCCTTCCAGCTCTTTTATCTCTTTTATAATAATCATTACTTCAGATATAGTTGGTTCAGACTTAGTTTGGTTTAGCAGGGGAATTGTTATGGCTAGGCTTGTATAGGCCCTAGGGCCGATAGCCTAGTACCAACCTATGAACTTTGATTTCAGTTTTCTAGTTTTTTTTTTGGCAGTCAACGTAATTAACTTAATAAAGCCTTACTGTTTCTAGGCAATTCTGTTCTCGTGTCAAAAAAATCATATCCTTGGTTGCAGCCATTTGCTCACCTAATATTTCTGACAGAATACTCTGTAGGGAATTTTTTTAAATATGCCAACTCACTACACTCCCAAAACACATGCTCTGAATTTCATCTTTCTCCGTCACACCACCAATGTTTGCCATCTATCCGAAGAAAAATTCTGTGCTTGGGGTATAAAAATATCTATGCAAGCACTTCCAAGCAAAGGTACTGAACCTTCTGGACTTTGATGCATACTTGAGAGCCTTACATGATTTCCCATTGTTCTCTCTTAAATTACTTTTCCAGCCTCTTCTTAACCTTTTCTAATATCCTCTGACTGATTCTTATTCTTGCCATGCAATGTGCTGTATGCCCTACTAATTTTCCCATTAATAGCAACTTCTGATTTAGATTTGATTAAAACACCACCAGAGCAAGTCTTTCACTTCGCTATCCCTTTTTCTTTGCCTATACTGTGTATATTGATCCTCGGTAGGGAAGGCAGCCTTTGGTCTGCACTCTAAACATATTCTTGGCCTTATCCTACTGTATTACCTTTTCCCTCTTTATTTATGTGCTCCCAGTACCTTGGTTCCTTTGCCAGTTTTCTTCAGTAGATTCCATCCTCCTCTTGCCCGTTTTCTGCAACCCTTCTTGCAGTCATCCGTATTGGTAAAATCTTCTTTCTTCATTTTTGTGTTGACTTGGTTCTTAAAATACTTTCAGCTACTCTGAGCATAATATTCTACATGGTTGTTCTCCATAAGGATCTGCATCCAAAATCCCACTCTGTATTTTTTGAGCTACCCTCTGTGCTTCATCATCGTCTTTTTCCAGTTTAAATTATAACTTTCTGCTTATGTCACGTACATGAGCCTTAACTGTATAGCTCTAAAATGTCCTGTCAAATCAAGTAATCCTTGAGCTCTTTTTTTTCTGTTGGAAGTATTAACTTATCTCACTTAACTCTTGGCCTTTTCCCATCCCAGATAAATTCTTTCAAGTCTTCATTATTGTCCACAAGTTGTCCTCTGGTTGATAAAATATACCTGACCCATATATAAAATTAAAGTGGCTAAAAGCATGTTCGGTGCTTATGTCTTACTATCCATATCCATAAACAAGATCTTCCAGATTCTCAGTTTTTTGTATTATCTTTTGTTTAGTCTCTTTCCACACAGCCTTAGCTGCTATAACAAAAGCTTTTTTAATCCATACTCCTAAATAGTTCATTTTATTATGTCCCCATAGAAATGTATGCCTGTTGCCTTTGTTTTATCTTCATAAATTTTACATCTCCAAAAGACTTGAAACGGTCTCAGAATGTTCCACAACACTGATGTCCTTTTCTATAAGTATCTAGTACAAAATAATATCTGCAAATAGTCATCTTTTCTTGATTACCATACCAATTATATCCTTGCATTTCTGAGTCCATTATTTTCTTTAAATCCAAAAAATATCCAGCACAAGGGAAAGATGAAATAATGTTTTAGAAATTTAATGTGGCAAATCCCATGAATACAATAAAAGCAATAAAATATAAATAAAATAAAATACTCAAGGATCATCTGGTTTCCATTTTGGAAAATCTAATTTTGAGCCCCCCATGGATAAGCATGTTGCCGTTTTCAGGGAGTGTGTATTAAAAGAACTTCACTTTTCTCAAGAACACCAGTTGGTTAGATAAGTGTTATTTTCAAAATGTACAAAAACTTCTCCTTTTAATTCTTCTTTCCCTGGATCCCCACCAAGCCAAGTTCGATCTGCTGGCCTGCAGTGCTCTTTAACAGAACCAGGCAACCTTGGAACGAGTGTTATTTTCAAAATATACAAAAAGTATGTTTTATCCTCCAGACAAAATTAATTGCTAGCCCTTGTTTAATTTCTATTTTTAAGTAAAGCACTCCATCACAGACTTTAGTTTGCCCCTCCCCATACTGTACTTTCTAACAGCAGTCTCCCTTTGCAAGTTGTTTCAACTATTTGAAAGCCCTGCTGTTTTTCTAGTATTACTAAACCCTTTCTCTTATAACTTGTGGTCTTTCTAAATCCCACATACTCCTGGTTACAAGTGTTTATTTCAGTAGAAAGGTATGCAAAACAAGTAAGTCCAAAGTACCTACTGATTTTCTTATTGTTTCAAAACATTAGCTGCCCCCCCCCATTCTGTACGTCTAACTGCAATCTGTCTTTAGATGCTGTACTATTTGTATGCTCTGCTGTTTCTCTACTTCTACTAAACATTTTCTCTCATAAATTCTTGTCTTCCTAATTTCCACATAACTCCTTGGTAAAATTGGCTTATTTTATTTCAATAAGACAGGTATGCAAAACAAGCAAGTCAGAGTAACTACTGCCTTTTCTTATTGTTTCTGTAGACTTGCATATCTGTGAAATCAGGGCCAGCCCTTTTCATCATACTATTGCTATCCACCACTTTTCGGGTCTATTCTGATCCTCCCCCTCCCCACAAGAACAATTGCAGCCTAATCAGGGCCAGCCCTTTTCATTATAACCTATAAACCTACTGATAGTCTTCCTTCATCTGTTGTCCGCTCCGCTCCTCTCCCTTCCCCCAATTCCCTCCCACCCCCATTGGTCCTACCTTTATTACAAACAGTAACCCCTCCCACCTTTCAACCTATAAAATCACCACACCTATACTTCCTCCTACAACTTCACTACTATTCCTCCTACTCAGCTAATATGTACAAGCACACCATACCTATAGTCACTGCATGCACACTCCTTGCATGCATCACATCTTACCAAACCTCCACCATTCCTGCACTCAACCACTACCACTGTACCACCACACACCACCACTCGTATCCCACCTCTACTCTACTACTCTGTCATCAGGTCAACAACCTTCACAATACACCCTCTATAGACTACAGACCACAGAACCTAAACTAAAAACAACCCCTCAACCTAACATAACCCTACCACCATACCTATTGCCCACAGAACACACTAAAAAAATTCCCTTATAAGCAAGCATATACAGAAATTGATAAAACTAATAATCTCATCCATATCCAACCTAGCACTCAGTGGAGACATCCATCCTAATCCTGGTCCCTCTGTCTCCAACCCCTCCCCTCATAATCAGACTACAAACCACATCTCCCAAATCACAGCCAATAGAAAGCCAACCGACCTTCTGATAAGCCTAAATATTGGAAGTATATGCAACAATGTGCATGAATTCCATGCCACCATAGACTTCTACTCCCCTGATGTAGTGATCCTTACAGAAACATGGTTAAAACCACACATTACTAATGAGCAAATCCTCCCTGCTGGTTACAATATACTAAGAGTAGACCGACTAAACAAAAAAGGAGGTGGTATAGCTATAATATTTAAGCAGCATCTAGACATCCATATCTTAAAGTTAGCAGCTTCCGAAATAGGTAAGGAAGAAATAATATATGCCAACCTTAAAATAAACCAAAATAAAACCTTAAACATAATAGGTTGCTACTTCCCACCTGGCCACAACATCCCTCCACTTGAAAACCTGCTCAGCTGGACTACCCACCAGCTACCTCAAGAAACTTTAATTCTAGGAGTCTTCAACACTGACTGGCAATCCTGCTGAAGCAACCACCCAACCCATCATGTAAATCTTCATGGCTTCACCCAACTAGTCCAGTCACCTACTAGGATAAATAACTCCAACAAACACACTACCCTTGATTGGATACTAGTCAATAAGAGCCCCCAGTCATATATAGCAGGCTGCTTATCTGACAGCCTCAGTGATCACTCCCCAACCTTCTTACTAAGAAAACACCTTCATAAAGCAAAACCTATCATCTACCATCAAATACGCAAAAAAACTAACTTCAACCCTCTCTCATTCAGCTCATCCCTAAAAGACTGTAACTGGCAACCTCTAAAATACCTCCGACTAGATGACACAGTTGACTACTTTAATAAAACATTCCTAAGCATCCTTAATTACCACGCCCCCCATAAGACGTTCCCGAACTAGAGCCCAACAATCCCCATGGCTACAAAAAAACATGGTCTGAAATGAAAAACAGGGATAAAGCATGGGACAACTGGCGCAAAACCCCCTCTACTAGGCAGAAATTCCTAGAACTACGCAATAGAACCAAAAAGCTTATAAAACAGGAGAAAATCCAATACTACCAGTCTGCCCTTACCTTTTCCCCACATAACCCCAAACAATTCTGGTCTTCAAACTCCATCCTTCACCCAGGTAAAGTAAGTACACCCACTCCTAACTTAACTTGCTCCTCCGAAAATATTGCTACCTCTTTCAACAATCACTTCACACAAACCGTACTATTACTAGCTAGACAACACAACCCCCCCCCCATAAACCCACACCATCAACTAGAACTAACAATCTCCCAACTAGCTTCTCTTTCTCTCCTGTTCCTACCTCCAAAATAAAACAACTACTAACTAAACTTAAAACCACCAGATTAGCAGCAGACAACCTCCCAGGTGAATACCTTCAACTTGCAGCCGACGCTCTAGCCTACCCCGTATCACTCTTGATTAACAGATCTCTGTCAGAAAGTTATGTTCCTACACTATGGAGAGTCTCACATAATTCCCCTACACAAAGGAGGCCCCTCCACAGATCTAACCAATTACCGCCCCATGGCTATTCTCTCGCCACTCTCCAAAATACTAGAGAGATGCATTCATTCTCAAGTCTCAGCTCACCTCCTTGCTAACAACCTCCTCTCCAACACAACACTGTTTCCGACCTAACCATAGCACCACCACCGCCTTACTCTCTTTCTCTAACACTATCCTACAAAATAAAAATGCAGGTCATCTCTGCTCAGGTACCTTCCTAGACCTCTCTAAAGCTTTTGACATGGTCCTACACAAACAACTCATCTCTCTTCTCAATAATTTATCCTTCTCTCAACCAGTCATCAACTGGTTTCAGTTACCTATCTGACTGCCAACAAGCAGTTGTTTGGCAGGACAACCTATCCCCCCAACTACCAGTCTCCATAGGAGTTCCCCAAGGGTCCATCCTGGGACCCCCTACTCTTCTCTATTTTCACCAATAATCTAGCCTCAGCCACAACACATGGCACACTCCTACAATACGCAGATGACTCAACCATCATCTGCACAGCCCATTCCCGACCAGAACTGCAAAAAGTCACACAGGAAGCATTTTCTTCTATTGAAACTTGGTTATCTGATGCCCAACTAATACTCAACCCAAACAAAACAAAATTACTAATCTTCCAACCCACCAAACTTACCCTAGCCAGCTCTCACTTTAACATCACAGCAAAAGACAACACCACCATCCATCCTACAGAACACACCAAATTACTAGGAGTAGAAATAAACAATAAACTGAACTTTGACATTCACATTTCCATGACCATTAAAAAAGTGCACAAAAAACTAGGAGCATTATATAGGAATCAGCAACTACTTACCAAAGCAGATAAAATTTCAGTAGCAAATTCTCATCTTATCTCTACCCTACTCTGTGCCTTTCCAATATTTACTAAACTTAGACAATGCGATCTAAATAAGCTCGAAACCTGCTACAACAAAATCGCCAAATTCACCACAGGGGCTTCCTACCGTACTCACCACTCTCACTAGCAGAACTGGGCTGGCTAGAGCTCCCCCACCTCCTTCAGTGGTACCAACTCCCACTCGCCCGCAAACTAATAAACCAACCACTAAAAGTCCCATCCTTCCAGAATCTACTCCAACCCTACATAACCACGAGACCACTAAGATCCAGCCACAAAAACCTCCTACAGGTCACAAGAGCCATCAACACTGCTGGAGAATTATTATTCTCCTGCACTATAGCCAAACTCTGGAACTCACTCCCATCCTCAGTTACCTCTGCAACTTCTTGCACCCACTTTAAATTCTTACTAAAATCACACTTCAAAACTTGCCAGATATGCCCTTGCAACCCCCCCCCCAATACCATTCACTCCCCCCACCCACTACCTGTCTTGGCCCCCTATGAACAACCTACTCTTAGCAAGCTTGGCTACTCATGTTCCCAGCTACCTACCACATAATACTAACTTCTTGTAGCAACAACTGCTAATGGCTGTTATGTACCTCAAAAACAGTTTGTATCAATTATTCACTGATGAATTTTACATTTTAACCATGTTTAGTATATGTCACCATATTTTAAAATTGTACTATGCTCTACAGCTGTTTTACATCTGTTTTCTTCTTGTCTTGCGTCCTTAACTGGACTAATGTCTATATTTAAATGCTATTTTTTTAACTGTATAATGCAAATAATACTTAATGTGGAGCTTTTCTCCCCGGGCCTCCACTGAAAACGAACCTGTGTCCAGTCGGACTCTCCCAGTCAACAAATGTAAATAAAAAAATAAATATTGTCTAAAGCAGAACAACAAGCAGTACAGGACCTTAGTAATAATCATGACCTAGTCATTTTGCCGGCAGATAAGGGAGGTGGCATTGTGGTCCTGGATTGGAACATGTACCAAGCAGAGGCTGAAAAACAACTGTCTGATCCCTGATTCTGTATACACATGGTAGTTGATCCAACTCCGAATTTTAAAAAGTAAATTGATTCCTTCCTAGACCTGGCAACAGAGGAAGGCATAATTAGTCAGAAAGTTTGCAGACAACTGAAGGTCTCTGATCCCATGCCCCAGTATGTATACCTACTACCAAAGATGCAAAAACATCCTACTAATCCTCCAGGACGGCCAGTAGTATCTGGTAGGGGATCATTAACTGAACCTTTATCTGCCTTCCTCACAGAACATTTGCAACCTTTGCTACCTATGGTTAGGTCTAGGTTGAAGGACACTACACAATTTCTTAATATTATTCAGGATACACAACTGGAATCAGCTTGGTATCTATGTACACTAGATGTAACCTCCCTATGCACTAGTATACCACACTGGGCAGGTCTACAGGCTATTCAGTTCTGGCTTGACAATTCACAACTATATACTCCTGGGTTCAACACACTCCTTATATGTTCAACTGAACACGTGTCATCAAAAAATGTTTTTTATTTTCATGGGAAATCATACTGACAGGTTCGTGGTACGGCTATGGGAGCATCTTTTGTTCCCATTTATGCCGACCTGCTTATGAGTTTTTTGGAGGAACAGTTAATGCATGATGACAATCATAATATATTTTTGGACCAGCTTGATATTTGGAGGCGATATTTGGACGATTGTTGGATGGTGTGGCAGGGGGATCAGCAATATGTGCATGAATTTATACAATACATTAATGAGAATAAGTGGGGTATTCAGTTTACATTGCACATTGAATATCAACAAATAACATTTTTGGATGTCATAATCAGACAGGAGGATCATACACTGGAATCACAAGTATACAGAAAATTTCCAGAATGTAACACCTTGTTGCATGCCTCCAGCTATCATCGTCGCCACATCATCAACAATATTCCTAAGTCTCAATATCTACGTATTAAACGTAATTGTTCCTCCGAACAAACTCTTAAAAGCCTGCCAAGATGATTTAACTAACAGGCTACTAACCAGAGGATATAATCAGGATCCTATTATTCGAACATTGCATCAGGTTGATCAAATAGACAGGTGCCAACTGTTACAGTATAAGAATAGAACTGTTCAGGCTGAAAATCATATTCCACAACCAGTTAGGCTAGTTACTACATTTGGGACCAATGCCAATAGATTTAAAAACATCATAAATAACCATTGGGACATTTTGTTAGCCCAGGACAAATTGAGTGAACTGCTCAACTCCAGATGTCTATTCTCCTATCATAAAGGTAGAACTATCAACTCATATCTAACTCATTACAAACATTATTGTCCACCTATCAGCCAACAAAGATCCCTGTTTGGAGATATACTATCAGGATGTGTTTCTTGTGGTCATTGTAGTGCTTGCACATATGCATCTCAAACTAAAGAATTTACTAGCTGTAATACATCCAAAATTTCTGAAATAAGATGTTTTGGAAATTGCAGCAGTGATTGGATTGTTTATTTGGCCACTTGTTTTTGTTCTTCATTTTATGTTGGGCAAACATCCAGACCCTTCAGACATTGAATCGGTGATTATCTAAGTGAAATAAGAAATAAAAGGGTTTCTAATGCCCTTTATAAACATACTCTAACACATAAACCTGCTAAATTCACCTTTACCATAATAGACAAAATTCATATGAATAAGTTATGTAAAGCTGCATGGCATAATTTACTAAACCAAAAATAATCTGCTTGGATTATTAGGTTAGGTGCTCTATTTAAACCAGGCTTGAATGAGTTAAGTTAGTTCTGTTTTTTTGATGCACTGAAGAAGGCTATAACTTTTTAGCCGAATGAGCAAATCAGTGGGCAGAGGTTCAAAAACAAGTACTTTCCCTCTTAAACATGGGGGCTTTTCATCCGGTACCAGAAGAGGAAAAGGGACAAAGTTTCTATTCCAGGCTTTTTCTGGTACCCAGAAAAGACAAATCATGGAGTACAGTCCTGGACCTGTCTACTCTAAACACCTTTCTGGAGATTCCAAAATTCAAGATGCTGACTCTTCAGTTACTTCCTATGCTAGGCAAAGATGCCTGATTGGCATCTCTAGATTTAAAAGAAGCATACCTGCACATCCCAGTCATGGAATCTTGCAGAAGATACCTACGCTGCAAAGCAGGCTACTTGCATTATCAGTTCTCTGCACTGCCCTTTGGCTTGTCTACTGTGCCCAGGGTATTCACAAAGTGCCTGGCTCCAGTTATTGCATTCTGCAGGCAAAGAAATATTCAAATATATCCATACCTGGACAATTGTCTAATTCAGGCAGAAAACCAAGGCATACTTCTAAATCATCTGGCGTTTGTAAAAAGGATTCTAACTTGTCTGGGGTACACCATAAATGAAAAGAAATCACAACTGGTACCTGTCAACAGATTGCATTCCTGGGTGCAAGCTTGAATACAACTGCCCAGATGGCTTTCCTCACGCCAGAGAAGCAAATTCATTTGGTAACTTACTTCAAACAATTGGCCACAAAAACCCTGCTATCTGCAAGAGAAATACTGCAAGCTTTGGGGTTCATGGCCTCCTGCATTCTTCTAATTCCATATGCACGACTGCATATGAGGAAACTACAGTGGTACTTAAAAAGTGTATGGAGTCAACGCTGTCACAGCCTGGAAACAATGATTCCTATCATACCTTGCCTACGCCTGGAGTTCCTGTGGTGGGCAGTGGCCTGCCACCAAAACAAGGGACTGCCATTCACGCTACCCCCTGCTGCCCAAACCCTAACTATAGATGCATCAGACTATGCATGGGAGGGCTCACCTGGCAGGAAAGTGCATTCAGGGCAAATGGAACCCAAATCAAATGCACCTACATATCAATCAAAAAGAAATGTTAGCTGTACAGAATGCTCTGACAGCCTTCAAGGACTACATTCTTCTAGGACAACTAATGTTAAAGACTGACAACACCACGGTTTTATGTTACTTAAACAACCAGGGGGTACTCAATTCCTACCCCCTCTGCAGACTAGCCATGGCATTGTGGAATATAGAGCCTTGAGCTACCAAGTGCACTTACAAGCTCAATTCCTGCCAAGAAAATTGAATACACTGGCAGATGGACTAAGCAGAAAACTCATGGACTCACACGAGTGGCAACTGGAACCACGGATTTTCAACATGTTGACAAGCAAATGGAGGAGCCCAGACATAGATCTATTTGCCTCACCCTCAGAACTACCAGTTGGACAAGTTTTGCACAAGGACTCCCCACAAACAAGCCTGGAAAGTGGATGCTCTCTCCTTCAGCTGGAAAAACCTATCTGTCTATGCCTTTCCCCCTCTGCTCTCCAAAGCTTTGCTAAAAGTCAAACAGGACAAACCAAGGATGATTTTGATTGCTCCAGACTGGCTGTGCCAGCACTGGTACCCACTCCTGTGCAGTGTGCCGCAAATATCTCCATGGCACCTTCCTCAGACCCCTTCCCTGCTGTCTCAGCAGGAGAACCAAATTCTGCACCCTTAGCTTCCAGCATTGAACCTTGCAGCCTGACTAATCACTTAAATTCACCCTTATCATCCCTCAGCAAACCTGTCATGGATGTCATCTTGGAGGCAAGAAGACCTAGTACTAGAAAATCTTATGCTGACAAATGGAAAAGATTCTGTGCCTGGAACCAATCATTAGGGATGAGCACAGCAGCGCCCAATTTACCTCAGATTTTGCAGTACTTAACTGAGATGCTTCACATGGGCCTGTCTTTTTCCTCTGTTAAAATCCATGCCTCCGCTATTTCAGCTCACTGTAACACAGAACCACCCATCTTCTCTCATCCTCTGCTCAAGCAGTATCTCAGAGGGGCAAAGAACTGGAGAGCACCCAGGAGAGCTCCTACCCCTGCCTGGGACCTTAACTTTGTTCTGGAGAAGCTCACGCTACCTCCTTTTGAGCCAACTGCTACTGCAGACTTAAAATTTCTTTCTTGGAAAACAGCCTTCCTTTTAGCAATCACTTCAGCTAGAAGGATATCTGAATTACATGCCCTTATGGCAGTGGAGCCTTTCATCATCTTTCATGTGGACAGGGTATCTCTCGGGATCAATCCATCCTTCATGCTCAAGGTGGTTTCCAGCGTGGCTCTTAATCTGTCCATTCATTTGCCAACCTTCTTTCCCAATCCACAAAACAAAGGGAAATGGATTCTGCATTCCTTGGATGTGCACAGACAACTTAGATTCTACTTGGACAGGACTAAATCTCGAAGAAAATCTGAACAATTGCTGGTAGCATTTGCTGCAGGGGCAGTGGGGAAGGCTATTTCAAAACAAACAATTTCTAAATGGATAAGCCATTGCATTCATTTGTGCTATAAGCACCATGGAAAACCTATCCCCCAGGGGATCAGATCTCACTCCATCAGGGCTGCATCTACTTCTGCAGCCTTTCTCAGAGGTGTTCCTACCAGGGAGATTCTAGAAGCTGCTACCTGGAGTTCTGTTCATACTTTCACCAAGCATTATCATTTACCAATTTTCTCTAAATCCAGAGCTGGCTTTGCCACGGCTGTCTTACAGGGCCTTATAGCTGGCCCTAATGCTGTATAAAATCCTCCTCCCAACCATAGCTTTGGGAATCTACCCAAATGTAATGACTGCAGCAGTGAAACACAAAGAACATAGTACAGTTGTGTACACTTACCATAAATGTAGATGTTCGAGTGTATTCACTGTTGCAGTCCTGGTTACCCTCCCTCCAGCCCCCTACTTTTTTCTGGCTATGCCTCTACTTTCCTTTACTATGTTTAAAAGCCTTTTTGGTGTATTTGCTTTTGGTTGGAGGTATAATTTTGTGTGTTTAATTTTATTTTCTCCCCATTAGGGGGGCACCTGACATCTGGGGCAAGAAAAACTGATGTAATGACATTGACTGCATGTTTTATACCCCTGACGACCTGATGTCATGGAAGAAGGGACAGCAACCGATGCAGGACCCAAGACTTTGTTAATCAGGCCGACTGAGGGTAACTTGCCAGCAGATTACCCCAAATGTAATGACTGCAAGAGTGAATACACTCTAATATATACATTTCAAAACACAATGGCGTCAACCCAACACGCTAAAACGCCTGTGCTCCGAAAATCACAATGACACTGGTGCAACAAAAATTGCAGTCACAGTTTTTACAATGGATACGAAGAAACTGTATTCCACAATTGTAGTTGAATAAAACACAAACTTTTATTCCACAAACAAGGTTAAGCGCTTTCACCTACAAATCGTAGGCTTCTTCAGAACAATATTACATCCAATCCTGAACACTTATATATTTATATATTTAAAATTGGCGCCAAAATTTGTGCCTCTTTTAAAGATGTATCACCATCAAAAGCTATTGTACTAAAATTTCTCATTATTACTCGTATACTTTACATATAATTGATATTAAAAATATATATATATAAATATGTAAAATGAAAAATACACACAACCAAATGTGTTTATATAAAATGTTTACACATATTCTAAAATAGTTTTAGTTGAAATAAAATCATTAAGTCCTGGAGGGGTAGTGGCATCAGTAAAAATCTGCCAATAACTTTCTTTAAATGCCAATTTATTCTTCATATTACCACCTCTGGGATTATTTTTTATCACTTCTAATACACCAAACCTAAACTGATGTTCGCTACCTTTGTTAATAATGTGGCTTGCCAAGGCATTTTTTTCATCTCTCTTCCTTATACAATAAACATGTGAATATATTCTTTTCTTGAAATTTTGTTCCATTTTACCTATATAGTATGACGGACATATAGTGCATTTGGCAATATATACTAAAAATTTTGTGTTACAATTTCCCTTTTTGAAATATACAGTAGTCTTGTTATAATTATTTAATCTTATTTCATTGTCTTCTAAAATGTAACTGCACTGGTTACAAAACCCACATCTACTAGTATGTGGCTTTTTTTCTAAAGCTACTTGTTTGCTGCCCCTTTCTAATAAACTTTTTAAATTTTGTCCCATTTTGTACACATATATGGGTTTAGGGCCTAAAATTTCAGTCATCTCCTCCTTAGACAATAAAATATACCAATATTTATTTAATATATGTTTTATTTTGTTACTTCTTCTTCTTCTTTCGGCTTTATCCCAGTTAGGGGTCGCCACAGCGGATCACCTGTCCGCACATTGAATGGCAGTGGAGTTTTACGGTGTCGAGTTGCCAGCCCGGCGCCCAACCTTCCACAGAAGGCACACTCACACGCACACCTAGGGCCAATTTAGAGTGTCCAATCCACCTGCAGCATGTCTTTGGGATGTGGGAGGAAACCGGAGCACCCGGAGGAAACCCACGCGACCACAGGGAGGACATGCAGACTCCGCACAGAAGGCACCCCAGCTGAGGATCGAACTGGAGAACCTCTTGCTGTGAGGCGGCAATGCTAACCACTGCACCACCGTGGCCGCCCATGTTTTATTTTGTTACTATAGGGACCATATTCAACAATACATGCTTTATCGTACACCTTATTATTTGTATTACCAGACACTACTACTGATGTCTCTGGTATCACCCTATGTTTAAAACCTAATAAAGGGACAATACTATTTCCCCATCTGTTGATAAGGTCAAAACTAATTTTATTCATCATTTCTAAATTGTAACCTCTGTCTACAAACAAGGATGTAATAAATTCTATTTCCTGTTTCAATTCTTCAATGGAAGAGGTCATTCTCAAAGCCCGAATACATTGGCCCTTATAAATATTTCTCTTGGTCTTTATAGGGTGGCAACTATTGTAATCCACATAGGAATTTGTGAATGTTTCTTTTCGATGCATTTTAGAAATAAACCCATTATCTGTTCTTGATACTAATGTATCTAAGTAGGGTACCCCCATGCTGTTACTGTGTGAAGTGAATTTCAAATAATCACTACTCTGATTCAAATATTCAAAAAAAATTGTCAAACGTTTCCTGATTTCCTTCCCATATTACATAAATGTCGTCAAGGAAGCGTGAGTAGTATTTGATCTTACTAAAAAATTGACTCAAAAATATGCTTCACTTCCCAGTTTAACATGACAAGGTTGGCATATATGGGGGCACAAGCGGCCCCCATAGCTACTCCCTTGATCCGTCTGAAAATCTCTCCCTCATAGTATATAAAGTTGTTGTCTAAAACTATAGACATAAGATCACTAACCAATTGTATTCTTTCTCTGGATAACTTGCTGTAAATATGCATACTGTCTGAGAAGGCCTCCAGGCCCTCTTCCTTGGGTATACACATGAATAGATCAATGACATCAATGGAGGCAAATATTATATCTTGATCCGTTAGATATGTGGGATAATTCCGCAAAAATTGCCACAAATCTTTTACCATATGATCAACATTATCATAAACATGTTTTAATAAATAATCTATGGCCACCCCTAAAGGATATGTTTTAGATTTACTTCCCGATGTTATGGGTCTAAAAGGGGGGTCCATTAGATTTTTGTGAACTTTAGGGATGCCTACCATAGTGGCCAAAATAGGAAAATCCACCCTGAGATAGTTGTATAGTTCTTCTGTAATTCTATCATCCAAAAGAAATTCCTCTATAAATAGGTCAATTCTCTTATATGCAATATTCAACTCATTCTGGGAGATGGTCTCATAATTCCCTGATTCATGTAAAATTGTGTGAATTTTGGTATTATAAGTCATTTTGTCGTAAACCACGACCCCACCCCCCTTATCGGGTTTCATAACTCTAACACTATTGCTAGTGATTAAATTATCCAATACACTCAATTCTTCTTTTGTCAGGTTGTTCCTAGGTTTTTTCTTTTTTTTATTGATGGTATACAGGTCATGGGTGACCAGTTTCTCATATCTTAACACCTCCTGATTCATAACAGGCATAAAACTACTTTTTTTCTTCAACCTGTTATTCGGCCTGCCCTTTTCACAAACCTTGTCTTTAAACATAATAGCTAAATTTAACTTTTTGGTATATTTTTTGAGTTCACAGACACGTCTACTATTCTAAAGCCAGAAACTGGGATATACTTCATTCCTTTGGATAGCAGGCTGAAATGTGCCTTACTTAATACTGTATTAGTATAATTGAATATCTGAAAGTTAAGGTACTTATTAACAATACCCTCATGGGATATAACAATAGTATCTTCCTCAGAGAAAGGATGTTGTCCTATTTCATGAACCTGTTGTAACTGGTTCTGTGCTCTTTTTTCCTCCATGTATTGCTTTTTGACCATTTGTTGTCTTGTCTGGTCCGTACCTGTTGAAAATTTTCATTGTCTACTAAGTCTCTATCATAAGATGTCTGCCTGACAGAAATATTATGAATTGATTTATTCCATATGTATGCCCTCCCTAGCTTATACTGTTCAGCGTCTCTAGCTAATTTCTTACTTTTCCTTTCAAACGCCTGATTTGTTCTGTTCTCAGCTAGTTCAAATTGTCTGTTATATAAGTTTTCCCAATTCATAAATAGCAAATCAGATATAATGTTTTCATTCATTTGATCCACCTCATTCAAAATACAACATAATTTGGTATCATTGAATTTGATCAGTTTTTTCATAAATTCTATACCAAAGCTGTCAAATAGCTTATTAAGTTCATTTTCACAATCTTTAGTAATTTCAATACCCATAGGTACTTTAAAGAATCGCAAACCCATTGGCGCAATACCAGCTTTGATACAATGTGATAAATACGCATTGTCTAATTTAATAGAATTGATGACATTCAATTTTTTACCAAATTCATATATTAAATCTTTCAATGTCCCTTTCCATTTAAATCTATTGTTATTATTATTTCCTATGTTCTTGTTACCATCAAAAATACAGTCACTTTCAATAAAGTCCTTGAACAAACACTTGTTACGTTCTCCAGCAATTTTGCTGGAAAATTTAGATTTTAAATGGAAAGGGACATTGAAAGATTTAATATATGAATTTGGTAAAAAATTGAATGTCATCAATTCTATTAAATTAGACAATGAGTATTTATCACATTGTATCGAAGCTGGTATTGTGCCAATGGGTTTGCGATTCTTTAAAGTACCTATGGGTATTGAAATTACTAAAGATTGTGAAAATGAACTTAATAAGCTATTTGACAGCTTTGGTATAGAATTTATGAAAAAACTGATCAAATTCAATGATACCAAATTATGTTGTATTTTGAATGAGGTGGATCAAATGAATGAAAACATTGCATCTGATTTGCTGTTTATGAATTGGGAAAACTTATATAACAGACCATTTGAACTAGCTGAGAACAGAACAAATCAGGCGTTTGAAAGGAAAAGTAAGAAATTAGCTAGAGACGCTGAACAGTATAAGCTAGGGAGGGCATACATATGGAATAAATCAATTCATAATATTTCTGTCAGGCAGACATCTTATGATAGAGACTTAGTAGACAATGAAAATTTTCAACAGGTACGGACCAGACAAGACAACAAATGGTCAAAAAGCAATACATGGAGGAAAAAAGAGCACAGAACCAGTTACAACAGGTTCATGAAATAGGACAACATCCTTTCTCTGAGGAAGATACTATTGTTATATCCCATGAGGGTATTGTTAATAAGTACCTTAACTTTCAGATATTCAGTTATACTAATACAGTATTAAGTAAGGCACATTTCAGCCTGCTATCCAAAGGAATGAAGTATATCCCAGTTTCTGGCTTTAGAATAGTAGACAGTGTCTGTGAACTCAAAAAATATACCAGAAAGTTAAATTTAGCTATTATGTTTAAAGACAAGGTTTGTGAAAAGGACAGGCCGAATAACAGGTTGAAGGAAAAAAGTAGTTTTATGCCTGTTATGAATCGGGAGGTGTTAAGATATGAGAAATTGGTCACCCATGACCTGTATACCATCAATATAAAGAAGAAAAAACCTAGGAACAGCCTGACAAAAGAAGAATTGAGTGTATTGGATAATTTAATCACTAGCAATAGTGTTAGAGTTATGAAACCCGATAAGGGGGGTGGGGTCGTGGTTTACGACAAAATGACTTATAATACCAAAATTCACACAATTTTACATGAATCGGAATTATGAGACCATCTCCCAGAATGAGTTGAATATAGCATATAGGAGAATTGACCTATTTGTAGAGGAATTTCTTTTGGATGATAGAATTACAGAAGAACTATACAACTATCTCAGGGTGGATTTTCCTATTTTGGCCACTATGGTAGGCATCCCTAAAGTTCACAAAAATCTAATGGACCCCCCTTTTAGACCCATAATATTGGGAAGTAAATCTAAAACATATCCTTTAGGGGTGGCCATAGATTATTTATTAAAACATGTTTATGATAATGTTGATCATATGGTAAAAGATTTGTGGCAATTTTTGCGGAATTATCCCACATATCTAACGGATCAAGATCTAATATTTGCCTCCATTGATGTCATTGATCTATTCATGTGTATACCCAAGGAAGAGGGCCTGGAGGCCTTCTCAGACAGTATGCATATTTACAGCAAGTTATCCAGAGAAAGAATACAATTGGTTAGTGATCTTATGTCTATAGTTTTAGACAATAACTTTATGTACTATGAGGGAGAGATTTTCAGACAGATCAAGGGAGTAGCTATGGGGGCCGCTTGTGCCCCCATATATGCCAACCTTGTCATGTTAAACTGGGAAGTGAAGCATATTTTTAAGAGTCAATTTTTTAGTAAGATCAAATACTACTCACGCTTCCTTGACGACATTTATGTAATATGGGAAGGAAATCAGGAAACGTTTGACAAATTTTTTGAATATTTGAATCAGAGTAGTGATTATTTGAAATTCACTTCACACAGTAACAGCATGGGGGTACCCTACTTAGATACATTAGTATCAAGAACAGATAATGGGTTTCATTCTAAAATGCATCGAAAAGAAACATTCACAAATTCCTATGTGAATTACAATAGTTGCCACCCTATAAAGACCAAGAGAAATATTTATAAGGGCCAATGTATTCAGGCTTTGAGAATGACCTCTTCCATTGAAGAATTGAAACAGGAAATAGAATTTATTACATCCTTGTTTGTAGACAGAGGTTACAATTTAGAAATGATGAATAAAATTAGTTTTGACCTTATCAACAGATGGGGAAATAGTATTGTCCCTTTATTAGGTTTTAAACATAAGGTGATACCAGAGACATCAGTAGTATTGTCTGGTAATACAAATAATAAGGTGTACGATAAAGCATGTATTGTTGAATATGGTCCCTATAGTAACAAAATAAAACGTATATTAAATAAATATTGGTATATTTTATTGTCTAAGGAGGAGATTACTGAAATTTTAGGCCCTAAACCCATATATGTGTACAAAATGGGACAAAATTTAAAAAGTTTATTAGAAAGGGGCAGCAAACAAGTAGCTTTAGAAAAAAAGCCACATACTAGTAGATGTGGGTTTTGTAACCAGTGCAGTTACATTTTAGAAGACAATGAAATAAGATTAAATAATTATAACAAGACTACTGTATATTTCAAAAAGGGAAATTGTAACACAAAATTTTTAGTATATATTGCCAAATGCACTATATGTCCGTCATACTATATAGGCAAAACGGAACAAAATTTCAAGAAAAGAATATATTCACATGTTTATTGTATAAGGAAGAGAGATGAAAAAAATGCCTTGGCAAGACACATTATTAACAAAGGTAGCGAACATCAGTTTAGGTTTGGTATATTAGAAGTGATAAAAAATAATCCCAGAGGTGGTAATATGAAGAATAAATTGGCATTTAAAGAAAGTTATTGGCAGATTTTTACTGATGCCACTACCCCTCCAGGACTTAATGATTTTATTTCAACTAAAACTATTTTAGAATATGTGTAAACATTTTATATAAACAAATTTGGTTGTGTGTATTTTTCATTTTACATATTTATATATATATTTTTTAATATCAATTATCTGTAAAGTATACGAGTAATAATGAGGAATTTTAGTACAATAGCTTTTGATGGTGATACCTCTTTAAAAGAGGCACAAATTTTGGCGCCAATTTTAAATATATAAATATATAAGTGTTCAGGATTGGCTGTAATATTGTTCTGAAGAAGCCTATGATTTGTAGGTGAAAGCGCTTAACCTTGTTTGTGGAATAAAAGTTTGTGTTTTATTCAACTACAATTGTGGAATACAGTTTCTTCGTATCCATTGTAAAAACTGTGACTGCAATTTTTGTTGCACCAGTGTCATCGTGATTTTCAGAGCACAGGCGTTTTAGTGTGTTGGGTTGACGCCATTGTGTTTTGAATTCAGTATCAACGCTAAACTTCTTTCAGTTAATATATACATTTATGGTAAGTGTACACAACTGTACTTTCTCATCTCCATTCTTTCCCAGATGTGAAAAGTGGCTTTTATGCTTTCAGAAAACATTAACATTTAGCCCTAAGAATAAGTACATATGGCTATCTTAAAACTAAACTGCACACTGTTCTATTAAATATATTAAAATCGCTAGGGAAGATGCTATGTTTTATTCACTTTCCATAATTTCAGACTTTGTTTTCCCTGAACTGTTTCCATTGTACATTTGCCTCAGCAAGAATGCTTGGAACTCTCAAGATTAAGTGCTTGAACCTGCAGACAGCTACTGTCCATGGAAAAGTACTCAGGAATGAATCTTTGCAAATTTTACTTGGAAAATAATGTACATCTGTCTTCATCTGCAGACTTCTTGACTCCCACTGAACATTTACTTGTGGAAAAAAAAGCTAATATTGTTTCAGATGTCAAACTTGGCAGCTTTCATGGCTTTTATCATTTTGACTTTAAAGCCCACTTGCTTACAAAAAGTATATAGGTTAAGCCAAGGGCACTAATTTAGAAATTCACCCTTGTAAAAATAAGAAAATATCTTTATTCTACATGTATTGTTATCACTGCAGTTTTACACCCCCCACCCACCCCAGCAGCCTGAGATCACAGCATATTAACACAGAACTTGATTTTGTCTAGCCTTTCTTATGTTGTAAAGACTGTTTTTTACAACTAAAAAAGTACTTGTTTACTTCTAATATCTTTACTTTCAGTCGCTGAAAAGAATCCCTCACATTCAAAATACCCCTGATTATACAAAACATTGCTATACAGAACACTCATTTTATTTAATGAAAGCTGTTATACACATAAGTAAATTGTTTTACAGTTACTTTCCCCCTTTAGTGTCTTTCAAAATATTAATAAAGTGGGATGTGCACTTTACAGTCCACTAACAAGTTTAAAAAAATACATATTTCACCAATGTGATTGATTCTTTATAGTCTCCCATGTATTCACTAATTTCAGTGTTGCTAATCAACTTGTTCATCTCCATGTCTCAACACCAGACTTTTTGGTAAAGTCCAAGGTACTCCTGATTCTTCCAGTGAACTCCTGTCCCTTTTTCTGTCTCTCAACATTTTTCCTTTGGAGCACTGGAAAAGGTGTCAGTGGTATAGTTTCTCTATGTACTTTACTGTCAGAAGAATTGAAAGCAGAGTCCCCTTCTTGCTGGCTCGCCTCACTTTTTGTTGGATAAACTTTGTTTCTTCCTTAGTCTGTTCTGCATCAAAATGTCTTTGATCCTCCAGGAAAAAAAATACTCTTAAAGATTGAGGGATACACCAGCTTGAATCTCTCACCTGTTTTTCAAAATTCTCTAATTGCTGGGATAAATTTGCTTTTATTCTGCCTGATGTACAGTGAATAATCATTTTGTATAAGCAGTCTACATTCTATAATTTTTAATTACTTTGCCATTTTGTCACAGTTTTTTCGAGATCAACTCTCTGCTGATATGATTAAATCTTTGCTAATGTAGGTCTTGGCTGATTTCTCATGGCCAGGTTTGGAGCATGCACTCAACTTTCAGTTAACAAATTCTGCTGTGAAACACCAGTCCAATTGCTTATTTGTGCTTTCATAAACTTACTGCAGTCTGTTTCTTCCAGTTTCTCTGGTACCACAGAAAATCTGTTTTTTTCCTGCATGCTGTGTAACTCTCCTATTTTTTGAAACCGTTCTTGAGAAGCCTGTTTCTTTTCAGTTTTCAGTTTGAGCAGCCATTTAAAGCTTCTTCTATTTTTCCAGCCTTTTATTTGTTTTTATATATTCCTTCAATGTTTCATTTATTTTAAACATCTCTGAGTATGTCTGATTTATTTTTTTCTTCTAAATTACTGGAAGCCATCTCTTGAACCAGAGCTGAAGCTTGAAGTGTTTTTTGCTGAGGAGTTCAGAATTCTTCTCAGTGTTTTCTCTTCACCTTTTCTGGTTTCTTTTCAGATTTTCTGAATTTCTTCTTTGCTGGCATCTAGGCAAGTGTAATTACTAGCCAGTAACTGAACTTTACCAAAAATGATTTGTGGTATTCCAGCTTACCTAGTGTGAAAACAGAAACTGAGAAAAAGTCAAGCTGTTGATCAATGTGCAGCCATCTGGTAAGTCCCTAGAAGTTTTTTTTTGTTAGCTAGTCAACTCCAAGGTAGTTCTACAAATGGAGTCAGTAACAGCCACCCTACATACCAAGTCTATAGTGTGACAGTATTGACCTTTTGTCATAATTACCATGTTCCTCTGTTCAAAAGCAGCTAAACTATTCTGTCAGAGAAACGTGCTCTGTAGCATTGCCGTACTCAAAAAATCCTTTCCAAGTCTGTCAAATGCCAAGACCCATCAGCATTAGCAGAATTTTCTTACTCATTCCTTCCTGTGGATCATCTTTTTTCTGTTAATGTTGTCAAATGTTTATCTCCCCCCAACAAAACCACACTGATACATATCCATCAATTTTGACAACATCTTTGCCATTCCGTTAGCTAGTTTAAACACTGTAGCCATGGTTTAAAATGTAAATGGGTCTAGAAGCTGGGTTTGAAGTGCCTTTACCCTCTTTAGATAACACAGCCACCTCAGCCTTTTTTTTTTCAAAATGGTAGTACCCCCCCCTTTTTTTTAAATATTGTTAAACAAAACCTTCACAATCTTTATCACTTTCCCCTCTCTCAGCTTTTGTACTTCTACAGGAATACCATCTGTTCTAGGAAACTTTCTAGTTGATTGGCTACATGTCACCATTTTCATCCATCTCTTCCTGTCTTATCTACTACTTTTGAGCCTAATCTTCCACTAACCGTAGCATATATAAATCTTATGCATACTTCATTTGCACCTTTTCTTGGTTTCCACATTCCACTGCTTTTTTCAGATTATTAAATTTCCAAACTATCTTTAATACCTTGTATAGAATCTCTTGTTTTCTCTTGTCACAGGCTCCCAACAACCCTTTCTACTTTTTGTTGCCCAAGTTGTGCTAAAATATTTTGTGCTTTAAAGTTATCAAAAATATTTGCTTAACCTTTCTAAACTCGTGCATATTATCCAAGTACTCTCATTTTCCGTTTAGCAGTTTGCCCTTGCTCCTCTTATTCTCAGTTTCCTGTTATTCAGCAGTAATTTTACCCTTTGTCAACCCTTCAAAAATAATTCCTATTACTTTTTCCCTATCACTTTGTTTGATTTCAACCATGTTTTTAAACTCCATTTTCATTGTATCCAACTCATTAGCTTTCTTCTGAAGAAATTTCTATTTTCCCAATTTTCACTTCATTTCCACTACCAATTCCTTGATTGCTCCCTCTAACAGTAAGAGGGAAAGTGCCAATGTCTTATGCTTTCTTAATTTTCCTGCATCTTTGTCTTAGTTTTATTGGTGCATGGTGTGAAATAATTATTGGATATGCCATAGCTTTCAATAAAGTACACAGGCTCCTGTGACCTGTAATGTCTATGCAACCTCACCCAGTTTTTGTACCTTAGACAATATGCACATTTTGTGCAAGTCCATACTGCTGAATTCACATCTTCCATACAAGTCATTCTCATTTATTTCTTCAGAAATTTACCTTGTTATATTCTCCCTTCTTGGGCTCCATGATGCATCCTCACCATCACAAATCAGGTTCCAATTCCTATCCTGCTGAAAGGTAATTATTTCTCCCAGAATTAATTTAAGTTCCATAATATCAGTTTTAGGTGGTATATTAAATAAAAAGGTAATCCTAGGTAAATACTAGGCTATCAACCCTGTACCTTATATCTGAGAGATAAAGATAACCATTAGGACAACCCCACTCTCCCTGACATATCCGTGTAATCCCCCTCCCTTGTCAAAACACCCTTACCACAACAAATTGTTCCCTTTTTTTTTCCTCTTCTCTATCAACACTGGAGGCCCCTCTATCAGCCAGTATTGCTTCCCTTTGTTCCTGATATTCTGGTTAATGTGCACCCTGAAATACTTTTTGTGAAATTGACATGCTTATTTCTATCCAAATGTGTCTCTTGCACCCTACTCCTCTTAATATAATTCAGAGTTCTGTTTTTTTTTTTTTTCTATAACCCTAAGGCAGTTTTCATTCAGTGATAATAGCAAGGCTAGCCATCCAGTAGTGTGAACGTTGGCTGTAGACTATTGTTCCTGTTTAAATGATACCAAGCCCCATGTTCTAAAATGGGGAAAAGGGGGTTGATGGATAGACAGAGTAGCCAGTATGATAGAAAGTTATTATTCCAATCTGCTGTACATGGCAGTGCTTTTGAATGTATATTTCCAACTTTTAGCTTGTATGTAGACATTGTTTGCAAGCTGATCTCAGTAGTTGGTATTCTTATTTCCATTTGAAGCTATGTCCCATTTTTAAAACTTTGCTTCAATGAAAACACACAAAAAATATAGGTTGTCAGAACCCCCATCCCTTTTTAACACACAAAACTATGTACATTTTCAAAAACATGTTTACCCATCCAGCTAGGAGAAATTGCTCCAAACTGATGATAAAGTTAAGGTTACCCTTGCTAAAGAGCACATTACAGCCTGTATTCCCATTACACGTATTGCTGTCTGTTATTTTCTTATCCATAGCCCCCTCCCAGATGTGAACAATAACTTGCATGCATTCAGTAAAAAAGTGCACTACCTTTTAAATAAATAAATAGTGTATTGTTATAGTAAATTCATTTAAGTACTAAGGCTACTGGAGAACCAACTACTTGTATATATTCACTTCCCAGGGTTTAAACCTTTATTTTTTATTGAACTGCTTGTCAGTGTACCTTTAATTGTTAATTACACTGTGTCTTAAACACATCACTGAGCAGACGTTCGGATCTCTCATGATTAATTGCTTGCAGCCTACAGACTTGTCTCCAAGAAAAGCAGCAATTGATTTTGCAGATGCATTAAAGAGAGTCTGTGATCTTCACTCAGAACAAAATGCCTAGTCCTCTCATGATTTAATTGCCTGCAACTATAGACTTGGAAAAACAAATAGGTAATTACTTTACGAATACAAGAAAGAGGTAGCATTTTTCATGACTTTTGTAATTGTATCTTTTTCAAGTATATTTGCATAAATTGTCTACAGCTTAAACCAATTATGTTCTAGATATCCACGTGTTAAAAAAAGTTAATATGTTGTATACGTTCTGTGATCAAATACACTTTAATAACTCCCACCTTAGCAGCTCAAGAACACAACATTATATATAAATGTTTAACTTGCTTCTTTCTAACCTTTCTTGCCTTGTTAAAGTGTAAAACCTGGATAACTTACAACTAGCAAAATGTAATTTCTTGGTTCATTATCTTTAACATACAGAACAGTCGCTGATAAAGACACCCCATCTCACATTTAAAATATCACTGATTGCACATTGCGCAGGACTGCTTTGCAATATTATATGCAATTTGCAGTGATTTTTTTTTTGTACAAATATTAAAAGCAAAGCTGTTTTCCTTACTTTCAGTGCATTTAGTGTTCTTTTAAACAATAATATCATAAAATGTGGTATGCAGTGTACAGTTCACCCACCATTTTAATTAGTCAACAAAATCCACGTCTTTCTTCAACCACATTTCAGGTCTGTTCCTATATTTGTAAGATTAATGCTTTACAGTTTCCCATTTGATTTTGCAGTATTACTAATTATTGCGATATTCCACTAAGGATAGCTATACATTTGGCCAGGGTACCAAGATAAGATGTAGGTGTCTTCCTTTCATGCATACATCCAGCCAAAGCACACGAAAGGCTATGTAGTACATAAGGGATGTATGGCCACAAAATATTGCTGAACTTTCTCAATGCCTGCTCAAACAGTGAACCTGTGTTTCATTGATGGGCAGCGCAGTGGTGCAGCGGTTAATGCTGTCACCTCACAGCAAGAGGTTCTCCAGTTCGATTCCCGGCTGGGGTGCCTTCTGTGTGGAGTTTGCATGTTCTCCCTGTCTTCGCGTGGGTTTCCTCCGGGTACTCTAATTTCCTCCCACATTTTAAAGACATGCTTCTGGAGCGTTTCTCCCCGGGCCTCCGCTGAAAACAGGATCTGTGGAACCTAGTTGGACTTTCCCGGTCAACAAATGTAAAATAAATAAATAAATTGACCTGCCAAAAATAAGACTGCTGCCAGTTCCACTTGCTTTAAAGAGATAAGTAGCCCCACTGGGGAAACCTTTTCATCTTATTTTTTTGACAAAATATTAACCTTTTTTTCATGTCAACTAAGAAGGGAAAATGTGATTGTGGGAGGCAAATACCTTGCAGAGACAGCCATACTAAATGTATTTTTTGCCTAGAAGCCAATTGTGGTCATAATGATTCTGTTTGCCAATCTTTCATACCAAAGTCCCTTTGGAGCGGTTTGTCCTCTCAAGATTTGGAGCTCGCACATGTAAAAATGGAGACTGAACTTGGATGTTCTGCTTTTACCAAAAAAAAAAGTCCACATCAGATGCTTAAGCTGTTCTTTGCAGACCTGAATGTCTCCCACTTTGTCTCCTTACAAGTCCTCTGAGTGTCCAGATGCTTCTGTTGCTCCCTCTGTTGTGACCCTGCCAGAGGTCAACATAACACTGCCCCTTAACACATCCACACAGACCAATCAGATGACTGTTTTGTCTGTGAAGGGGCACCAATACTGATCATTTTGCAAGAACTAAATGACATTCCATAGATTCTTGCCCAGAAGGAAATACTGGGTTTCCCTCTCTGAGATATGTTAGGAGTCTGAGCCTCCTCTTTATGTGCAAGCTCCTGTTCCTGCTAAGAAAAAGCAGATTATTAAGCATACCTCTCCTTCCCTCACAGCTGTTAGAGATCCTCAGAAGAAGTGGTATGAAAAAACTGTCCAAAACATTGATGTCATTGAAGCCTTCACAGTTCTTTTTTTATTCCCTCCTATTTCTACTGCCTTCCCTCTGAAGAGATGGAGGGATTCTTCCTTTGAGGAAGAAAAATCAAATTCAGATGGAGATTCCCTGATTTACTCTTCTGAGGTCCATTCTCTTGTGGGTTATGATTTAGAAGAAGAGGACACAATCTCCTTATTTCCCCTGTGGAAGAGCTTTCCTTTAGTGATGCAATGCATAAAATGATGCATTATTTCCAATGGGAAGGTAAGCATTTGTCAGATATTTAGAAAAGGTACTATGATTTGATGTTCATGGGTGTGCCTAAACACTACTATTTCTCCACTGCTGGGGCGTTTACAGGATACCTTCGTCAATCTCTTGGAACCTTGAGACCCAGCCTTCAGTCCCTAAGGAGCTGAATAGGTTCTATAAAGTACAGGATACTCATACATTTTTGTATAAGAACCATTCCTCTGCTGTCATTTCCATTGAATCTGTTAAACCTTCTAAATTCTTACCCTCTACCATTGTGTTTCCTAATAATGAGGCTAGTAAGGCTGTGGAAAGAAGGTTTGCACCGCAATCAGTCTGCCCTTTTGCGCTCTTAATCATCAGTCAAACATGAACAGGTATTGGTTACCTGTCTTGCAGGACTTAGAGAAACTTGTCTGATAAGTCTTCTTTGCTCAGTACTGCTTTCCAAGTTGTAAAGCATTCTGTTAAATAAATACAGCTGTGATACATCTGATGCTTCCTCCCAAACAGCTGTTACTAGTACTGTTCTGAGAGGGTTTGTTCAGCTTACACCCCAGTCTCTTCCAGAGGATCAGCACTGAAATGCTTCTCTGGCTAGGAATTCTCTCTCTCCTCCTGCTGCTTACGTTTCTCTTGAACGTTCTTAAATATGTAACAGAATGAAGGAACTTCTCCATCTCTCCATTTCCCTAGATTTCAAAGGGACTACCCTGCCAAGGCTGGCCCTTTGTTTCATAAAGATCAAAAGGCCCCAGTTCATTTGAAAGGAAATTTCAGAGCAAGCCTAAGCAGGAATTTAAGGGATCTAAACCCCCATTTCCAAACAAAACAGCCTCCTTTTGACCATCCTGTTTTGCCTCCCAACCCCTAATTTGGTGTACCTTTAACCCCTCTGTCAAAGAACTTTCCCTAGCCCTTCCTGCTTGGGATCAATCAATAGAGACTGCTGGGTTCTTTCTTTCATTGTGGTTACAGAATGTCATGGCTTTTGCTGCCTCTCCAATCGCGCATAACTAATGTACTTTCCATTTCATTCCTCCAGTTTTGAAGGAGTTATTTCTCCAAGGCACTTGAAACTGGTTCCTGTTCATCAGAAGGGAAATGTATTTTATTCAAGATCTTTCATTAACCTCGGAAATGAGTGGCGAATGGAGGCCCATTCTGGAATTGTCCGTTCTTAATATGTTTGAGTCCCAAAATTCGGAGTACTTTGTAGTCTTTACTTCCAATGATTCTGAACCAAGCTTTTTCAGTTACCCTGTTCATAAAAGATATGCAAGATTTCAAAGAAGTCTTGCTCACTTCTGTTCCCTTTTATCAGAGAAACTGCCCAGTTAAGCCCACTTCCTTCTCTCGCAGAGATTGTAGTTGTGCATAGAAGGGCATAAAAAGCCTAGCAAAAGATTTTAGGAAAACCAGACCGAGACTTGGTCTGGGAAGCCTCCTTTTTCAGACAAATCTGTCTATACTTGCTTCCTCCAGTCCCCTTTGGTCCATCCCTCCCTCTATCAAAAAGACTGATCTCATCCCTTTCTGCTTGGTAGCTTTTAACTTTGGAAAAGTGAGTCCTTTCCATTATCCAGCAAGATAACAGAATTAATTGGGAAGTAACATTTTTCAAAAGTATCTCACCTCACCCCTCCAACCAGGTAGACCTCTTACCTCCTGTCCTGCAGGCTCATCACAGGCAAGGTACAATAGAACATCTGTTCCCCATAGTATTTAGGAAGTGTTTTATTTCAGACTTGTTCTAGTGCACCCAGAAAAAGGAGAATGGAGGCCCATTCTAGATTTGTCCCACATCAACAATTTTCTTGATGTGCCTTCATCCAGAATACTGTCTCTACAGACTCTCCTCTCTTACATTCCTCCTTAGGCCTTACTGTTATCTTTTATCTTGAGAGATACTTATTTCCACATCCCTATTCATCATTCTTACTGGAATTTAAGATTTTCTTCTTGTTCATCACACTTTCATTTCTCTGCTTTACCTTTTCGGTTATCTAAAGCCCTCAGGATCTTCACAAAATGCCAAGCTCCAGCTCTTGCCTTTGCAGAACTGGGGGAATTCTATTATTCCCATGTCTTGATGACCTGTTAACACAAGCATCATCTCAGGAGATTTTTTTTTTCTACAGCACGTAGACTACACTATCTCTGTCCTACAGATCCTGAGGTTCACTATAAACTTAGTCCACGTTGAACCCTACCAAGCACCAGTTTTTACTGGGATGCAGGCTAGATGTGCACCCCAGGCTGTCCTTCCTACCACAAGAGAAAGTCCAGGCCCTCTCCCAATTACTTTCAGTCTTTGCTTCCCCTTCAATCCTGAACTACAAAGGAAATTCTCAGCGTCCTGTGCTTCATGGCAGCTTTCATACCCATGATTTTTTTTGCCAAGACTACATATGAGAAAGATCCAGTGGTACCTAAAATCTGTTTAGTTTCTGCATTGTCACTCTCAGGACATAAGATTCCACTTCTCCCCTTTCTGAAGAAAGAATTTCAATGGTGGATATCTCTGGTAAAACTCGGCCCAGGCCTTGTTTCTAGCCTGTGTTTTCTTCACAGGACCTGCAAAACAGATGCCTTGGACCTAGCTTGGGGATCATGGACAGGTTCTCTAAGTGTCAAGGGGCAATGATTCCCAAATCAAGGACCAGAACAAATGAATATCACCCTGCAAATCTTCTCTTGTGCATGGTCTCAAGGTCCCCTCAGAATCTTCACAGACAATAAAACAGTCACGTGGTAATATAAAGAAGCAGAGGGAGGACCGGATCTCATCAGCTATGCAGACTGGCTCTTCTAGCTTGCGACAGGCCATAAAAGCAAACTTGTCCCTCCAAGCAGTTTACATTCCCTCCCAGTAGATTCAGGGAAAACCCTCGTGAGTGGATGTTGAACAGGGAGGCCTTTCTAGACCTGGGTCTAACTGAGGAATAGCCCATTTGTGGACTACGTCTCCACTCACAGCAAGCATCTCCAGCTGTTTTGCTCCAGGACTCCTTGCTTTCAGTCCTGGAGGAAAGATGGCCATGTCCTTTCCTTGAGAATGGATGCTTCTTTATGCCCTTTCCCCCTCTGCCTCTAGTCCCAAAGGTGTTAAAGATCCAGAGGGACAAGCCTAAAGTCTTGCTGATAACTCTCTTTTGGCCCAAGTTGCATTGGTTCCCCCTATGTATCATCTAGCCAGGGGTCATCACCACAAGTTCCTTTACAGAGTGGTCTTGGTCACGCAGCAAAAGGGCTCTACTTCATCCCATCCTCTTGTCTCTGTCTGACAGTATGGATAAGATTTTTGTCCCTTTCAGAAACCAGCTCTTCTGAAGTCCTGTTACAGATTTTATAGGAGGCGAGGAAGCCTACAAGTGGAAAGTCTTGTATATCTAAATGTTAAAGGTTTTTTGCCTGGTGTCATGTTAGCAAGCAAAACACTATTCAAATTGGGAATCTTACTATCCTCTCTTATTTGTGTGAGCTATTAACAGCTGGTCTGACCTACTCCTCATTTAACGCACACTTAACTATTTCTGCTTGCTTACACCTAGACCCCCCCCACTGCATTCTAGGCTTGAGGTAGAGTAGTTTCTCAAGGGTGTCCTTTATTTAAACCCTACCAGGAAAGCTATTCCTAATTCGTGGGACCTACAGATTGCCATAGAAAAATGTATTTTGGCAGCTTTTGAACCAGCAGCATCTGCTTCTGTAAAATTTTGTACATGGAAAACCATTCTAGTGGCTCTTACTTCTGTTAGAAAAGTTACTGAGCTTCAAGCCCTTATGGCTTCCACTACATTCTTTATGTTTAATAAGGGCAAGTTTCTCTGAGGCTCAATCCTTCATTTTATGCCTAAGTTGGACAATGAATTGTCCCAAAACTAAGTCATTAATCTTACTTCCTTCTTCCCTAACCTTTGGAACAAGGTGAACAAATCCTCCTTTTTCTGGACCTGCATAGGCAGCTCAGATTGTACTTGTATAAGTTCAAGGACATTCAGAAAACTGTCCAGTTGCTGGTTGCTTTCTAGAAAACCAAATTGAGTGACCCAGTCTTTGAAACTTTTGCTAACAGGGTTTCTAAATCCTGTCCTTTTGCTACATTCACCAAAGTAAATCCTTACCTTGTCCAATTAAAGTCAATTCGTCTAGAACAGTTACTTGCTCTAGAGCCTTTTGCAAAGTAATTGATTCTAGAGCTAAACTACAAAGCAGCACGTTGGTCTTCTGTACACACTTTTACTAAGCACTGTAGGGTAGAGATGCCTTTGCAGGATCCATAGCCCCCTTTGCCAGTTCTGTTCTGTCTGAATGGGGTGCTAGTTCCCCTATGCCTGATCCATTCACTCTTACTATGTATTACGCTTTGGGACTCATCCAGCAGTCTGGAATACTGCAGCAGTGATCTAAAGAAAGACATAGTACAATTGTGTAAAAACTTACTGTAGCAGGAAGATGGCTGACTGATCACTGTTGCAGTATTCCTTCACACTCTAACATCCCAACCCCCTTTGTTCTTGTCTTTTTGTTATCTTGTTTTCTCATGGACTGAGGGTAAGCCATTCTTTATCTTCCTTACTATTAGCTGACATTTGCCTGTCTTGTTACCTTTCCTCAGGTGTCTCCAGGTCTCCTGACTTTTTAAGATAGTCTGAGGATCTTTTGCTCATGTCCGCTTATGTACCCTTACATCTGTGGGATCAGGACACAGTTTGGATGTGCGAGTCTATGGTAGATTGTGGCCTTGGTAACCCGTGTGGATGTCCAGGTTATTTGGCAAGATAACCCAACAGTCTAGAATACTGCAACAGTAGAATGTCTACTTTTATGGTGAATTCTCATACAACTGTACTTTCTCTGTTTTGTAGTTTCATTTTCAATTCTGTGCTTTACCTTTTGAGCTGTATATGGCACCAAGAGATTTCACAAAGTAATTAGCACTGTTTGTTGCTTTCTGCTGACTTGAGGGAGTTCATATATCTCCTTACTTGGACAATTTGCTACTTCAACCTCCTACACGTGAGAAGCTCATTCTAAATCTCAACTTTACATTTAATTTACTTTTTCTCTCTTTCTGGGGATCACCATAAACATAAAAACAAAATCCAATCTGATTCTCTCCCAGGATGTGTTTTTTTTATTAATTCATTAAAGCAATGAAAAACAATTAAAAAAAAAAATAATTAAAAAAATTATTAAAAAAAAAAACTCAACTTTCTAGGTGTCAAAGTTTCAGCAAACAATTGATATTAGGATATTCATTTAGGCCAGGAAAAACAAAAGCATTTAACCTTAATTTCCACTTTAGTTCACATAATTCAAGATGTCTGGGTAATAATTTTCTTTGGACATCAGGGACAATCTGCTGTATTATAGAAAACCCAAATTCATGTTCCTTGTACTCTGTCACATGTTTACATAATGCATTGGTTAATTTACCATTTCTAGTATCAACCAAATGTTCATACATTCTTTCACACAAATGTCTAGATGTTTTTCCTATATAGAATGCTGCACACTGTAAACAGTTTGCTAAATGTACAACATTTTTTGATTGGCAAGTAAAATGCCCTTGTACTGTAAAGTAAAAATCACAAAGTTTAAACCCAACTCCTGTAGGTAGTATATAGGGGCATTGTTTACTCATCCCACATTTAAAATTGCCTAATACCTTCTTGCTATTGTTGAAACCAGTGTTCCATAGCTTTTTACTTTTTAATAGGTTTTTGAAGGACTGATTCCTTTTGAGCACTATAGCGGACTTAACATCCAACTTACCAATCAGTTTGATCAAAGGTAAAGAAATTCCAATTTTTATTTAAAATTAACAGCCTGCCTATCCTTACTAAGCACTGTAATAAAGGAAAAACTTCCTTTTTCTGTTCCCGTCCCACCTTCTGTCTGATTCCCACAATGGGAAACACCATCCTCGTTCCTATACTCTGGTGGAATAATTTGATGGTTTAAAATGGGTTTAAAAATCCCATTTTTTTTTTTTTCAATACAACCTCATTGCTCACATTTTCCATTAAAGCATTGGGATAACCCATCATCAATATCTTGAACATTACAAAACCAATTATGATAATTTCTCTAGGATGGACAAGATGTGCAGTGATATATTTCTTCGAAAAATGAAATAATTTAAGAGATGTTGATGTGTATGTAAATTATTGTGCCTATCCTTTGATAACTGGTAGCCATGGAAACCAACTGCTTTCAGCCAATCAAGATTGTGGGAATCAGCATAAGGAAGTGACATCATCCCCAAAGGGGATGATAACAGAAAAAGGAAGTTTTTCCTTTATTACTGTGTTTAATAAGGATAGTCAGACTGTTAAAATTTTAAATAAAAATTGGAATTTCTTTACCCTTGATCAAGCTGTGATGAGTAAGCTGGGTGTTCAAAAGGGATCAGTCCTTCAAAAACCTATTAGAAAGTAAAAAGCCATGGAACACTGGTTTCAACAATAGCAATAAGGTATTAGGTAATTTTAAATGCAGGATGTGTGAACAATGTCCCCAATATACTAGATACTACTAGGTTTACTAGGTTTACTACTAGGTTTAAACTTAGTAATTTTTTCTTTACAATACAATGACATTTTACTTGACAATCAAGGAATGTTGTATATTTAGCAAAGTGTTTACAGTGTCCGGCATTCTATATAGTAAACACATCTAGACATCTGCATGAAAGAATGTATGAACATTTGGCTGATATTAGAAATGATAAATTAACCAATGCATTATGTAAACATGCAACAGAGTACAGGGAACATGAATTTGATTTTTCTATAATACAAGCAGATTGTCCCTGATGTCCAAAAAAAATTATTACCTGAACATCTTGAATTATGTGAATTAAAGTGACAATTAAGGTTAATTGCTTTTGTTTTTCCTGGCCTGAATGAATATCCTAGTATCAATTGTTTGCTGAAACTTGGACACCTAGAAGGTTAAAGTTTTTTAATATTTTTTTTAATTGTTTTTAATTGATTTAATGAGTTAATTGGACTATTGATGTATTGATTTTTGCTATGGTATTTTAATCTATGAAGTCACATTATTTTTTTTTTTTAGTTCTGAAGAAGTCCCTTTGTAATGGTGTGGGATGAAAGCACTTAACTTGAGTTGGTGCCCAGTAAAGTGGTTGTCAAATTCTGCTGGCTCCTTCTGACTGCTGCTACAATTTTCTTTTTTTGCAATCACCAGAGGTTACCTCCCAGGATAGATTTGCTTACACAGTGAAAGGGCTCTCTAATGCATCCACATCTCCAGACTCTAAATCCAATTCTGTGGATGATTGGATTTTAATACTTTTTAAGTATCCGTTTTCAAAGGACTTGCTAACAGGTATTACAGGAGATTAGGAAACCTGCTAGCAGAAAATGTGCTACAAAGAAAATCTTGTTTCTAAATGGAAGAAATTTTCTGTCTGGTGCCACAAGAAGAATCGGGACCCTTATCAAGTGGGTATTCCTGTCATTCTCTGTCCATTTCTAAACTGCTCAATTCAAAGCTGACATATTCTTCTATAAAAGCACATCAGTCAGCTAGTTCTGCCTTCCTTTTAATCCACTGTCTTTACGTTCAAGGTCTAACCATTTTTCAAAAGCATCCTTTATATTAGACCCCATCGAAAATCTATCCTTTCTTATTTGGATCTGAATTATGTCTGAGACATTGACCGTCTCCCCATTTGAGCCAGCCACCATTGCTTCTATAGTTTTCGACTTGTAAGATAGCCCTGCTAGTGGCTGTTAAGTCTGACCAAAGGTATTTTGAGCTTCAGCATTTCCTTTGTTTTTCGTAAAGATAGGGTTACACTTAAGATTAGCCCTTCAGTTTTGCCTAAGGTGATCAGTGAGCTGCCTCTGAACCAGGTTATTTGATTAGCCCTTCAGCTTTGCTTAAGGTGATCAGTGAGCTGTCT